>NC_061508.1:13380273-13416639 GCF_022539505.1 Lolium rigidum | reverse complement strand
ATCACCTTCCCGACCAGGTATAGGTCAGGTGGCACGCCCTGCACTTCGCATCGCCGCGTGTGACCAGAAGAGCATTGCGGGCCGTCGCTCGGAGGGGTCTCAGCCAGCCGCAGCTCTAGGCTCTTCCCGGCTCTACGGTGTTGACAAGGCCGCTGCCCGCCGGTGGGTTTTGGCAGTCAACAATTACTCTTCGTGAACTGTTAGGCCTTGATGAGGCGCCAGTGAAGGAGGTAGTACTTACATATGTGAAGAATGGGCCTCTCGTCGAGCCTGCGCAGGAAGAGGATCTACCTCCACAAATGAAAGGTCTCGCTGAAATGGTACAAGGGTTACATAAAAAATAAAAACGCCAAAGAATATATTTATGTGGAAGTTGGATATGAGCATCACTTCAAACAAGTACTCCGTACAAATTCATCCGAGTGAATTGTTCCAGCTTTTCAATCTACGCGAGCTCGACAAATCTATCATCAGTTGCTACGTTCGTAAGTGATTTATTTCTACCCCATCTCGTTCATATTGCCTGCACAATATATATGTCCTAACTATATTGTTGTGTCCGCTATTATACATGCAGATTGAAGATTAAGGAATGCAGAGTAAGGAACATCCATGATGTTGGGTTCATTGACCCACACATCGTTAATGGATATACGTTACAGCATCACCCCACCAATGTGGAGGAAGACCTGTGGCAGTTTCTTACAAAGCAGGAACTCAAAAGTGATATTCTATTTCCTTACCATTTTGGGTGAGTGTTTATGTCTTGAGCACATTCTCTTTTGTTTACTCCATGCATGGTATGTGGCCGGCTAATCGATGAGTTATGCATGACGTACTCGTGCATGTATCGTGTCCGCAGGTTCCACTGGATTCTGCTAGTAATTAAAGTTGACAAATCAGAATGTCTCATCCACGACTCTCTGAATATGGATCCGGCGCGTTGGGCCGACATGAGAAAAATGATTCAAAAGTAATTGTTTTCATTCATTTGCGCTCTATATCGATCGGCCTATTTCGTTCATTTCCTAATTAATTAGCTTCAAGTAATTAACTAATAACTCTCTTGTTCATTTAATTTTCTTTGCCTCGTAGGGTTTGGAGACGGTTCTCAGATACAAAGGTCGGTGAATTCAAAAAGAGCTACATTTCATGCGGTCAAAGGCTAAGAATGGTGGCGATATTCAGCCACCGGGGACCAATCTATGTGGATACTATGTTCGTGAGATGATCCGGAGATACACCTCTCGAGCGCGTTCCGAGTGATACCAATGCTCGGAGGAATAACCTCCGGATGATGGTTAGTCCGAAGCTCGCTTCCGACCACTTCAAGAGGAACTAGCTCGGATGGTTCAGGAGGGAAGTCCTCGATCCTAAAGGAGAACACCATTACGAGGACGTAGAACTATACATGCATTAAATTATGTATGGAAACTTGTTCAAACTTGTATATGGTCATCCGATGATATTGAATATATATTGTATATTCCTCTTGAATTATTTTTGGTTCTAATTTCAAATTTGTTTGAAATTGTACACTCATATGCATGTATGTAGTACCGTAGAATATGTGAAACTCCTTCAAAATTACAATAAAGCACAAAAAAATAAAACAATACAAATTAAACAGAAAACAGGTTTAGGGGGGCAGGTTTAGGGGGGCCTAAAACCCTAAACCTGCGGCGGCCTTTAGTCGCGGTCGGCCAGAAGAACCGCGACTAAAGGGCCTCCGCCCCGACGGTCTCCTGGCGCCCACGTGGACGGGCCTTTAGTCGCGGTTCGTAAGCAACCGCGACTAAAGGGTGGGGGCTTTATTCGCGCCTATTTGGTCGCGGTTGCGCAACCGCCACTAATGGCAGTTGCGAACCGCGACCAAATGCCCTTTTTCCACCAGTGACCATTATCTTTTTTTACGCCAGCCACAAAATTATTTTGGATTGAGCAACACTTTGTGTGAGAACATAAAATACCCAAACATACACCTAGATACGTTTTTCATAATTTAGATATTTTAAAATACTATTATTTTTTAGTGGGTGTATCTACACCTATGAGCTAAAGTAAATATCTGACAGCCTGATATTCAGTGCTCACTCTAGGGAAGTTTGCTAACAGTGCATCTCCTTTGGATTGGAGCAAGCACCAACAATGGGTCAGAGAACGATGTGCAAAGCCCAACGGAGGCGAGCCCCAACACCGGGTTGGAGAATGATGCGCAAAGCCACAACATGCAGAAAGATGACTCTCCTAATGTGAATAAGTTTAATCTGGATGAAATTGTTTGAGATCCAGCTCTTAGAAGGAAAATTGCTTCATATTCTCTGGCAGTTCAAGGTCAAACGAGGAGGGCATACATATTGAAGGGACTTGCCCAACTAATAGTGAAATTTCCTCCTACCGATCGAAGGGCATCTTCTCAATCTTTGAATATAGTGTGTCCAAAGATGCAACCTTTATTTGTATTGCTTCCTCTTTAAGAATCTTGGAAGAGCTAGGAGAATTGGTTATGAAGTCTTCACCAAAACTGGTTTTCAGGATTGGAAGCATGCATACAAAGCTTTACCCTGACATATTGATGGTGCGGGAAGCAATCACAATAATTGTGTTCCCCATTGTGATGCTTAGAAAAATCAAAACCGAAGTGTGGTAACTCCTAGAGTGGAAGATGAATCAGAAGAGCTTTAAAAAAATCTGTTTGACTTCTTCTCTAGAGTGTTGTAGATATCTCATGGCACAATATTTGTCCTTTTGTGACCATGATGAATCGTCCACTTCTTTGAAAAAGGAAATTTTCTAGAGATGATCAATATGTTGAAAGATGCAAAATGAACAAGTAAGAGATGATTTTGATCGTGGTGAAAGATACCTTCAAATGATTTCCGGTGAGATATAAAGATCTTGCAAGGCGTTGTGTAGAAAAAGTCACCGAAGTGATTATGGAAGACCTTGGTGTTAAAAAAAATCTCCGCGCTTATTGACGATTCACGGGATATATCCGTGAAAGAACATAGGGCGGTAATGTTGAGGTTAGCAATAGTCTTTTTTTCATTTATTTATTTTCTATTCTCTTTGAAACCGCCCTTAATCTAATAATTATCTACTATTTCTTGTAGGTACATGGGCAATAAAGGGAAAGTTCTAGAACATTTTTTTCTATATTACATCAAACATACTACATCAGAGGCACTAAAGTTAGCTCTTGTTATGCTTCTTGATCATTACAAACTTCCAATCAAGGCTTCGAGAGCAAGGACATGATGGAGCTTCCAACATGAGAGGTGAATTTAATGGCTTTCAAAGAAAAATTATAGATGAGAACCCATATACCTTATATGTGCATTGCTTTGCTCATCGTCTCCAGCTTGTTGTTGTCTCCATCGCTACTTCTTCTTGCTCATATATTCATGATTTTTTTTAGTATGTATCACTTATTGTAAACACAAAAAGTTCATCATGCAGGTAAATGGAAGTATTGGTGGAAGAACCTCACAAAAGATATTTTGGATAAGCTTGAGAGAGGTGAAATTTCTACAGGAAGAAGGTTTGAATCAGCAAACTAGTTTTGCTAGATCTGGAGATACTAGATGAGGTTAACGTCATGAAACATTTCTTCATTTGGATAGAAGATCGAGGTACGTGCTTGTTTCTCATGTCCTGATCCCAAGGATTCTTTCTCCAAGTTCAATGTAGAGAAGCTTAATTTGTTGTCTTGTTGATATTTATAATGAAGATTTCTGTAATGATGATCGTACGATATTGAGGGATCGACTTGAGACTTATGTTCTTCATTTGACAAATCATGTTACCTTCTCGACTTGCAATGATCTTGAAAGTTTGGCTGCAAAAATGGTTCAAATAGAGAAACACATGGTATTTCCATTGGTTTACAAGCTCATTGAGTTGGCTTTGTTATTGTCGATGTCAACAACATCTATTGATAGAGCTTTCTTGGAAATAAAAAATTGTCAAGTCTAAATTTTCCAACAAGATAAATGATGATTTGTTTAATCACTTGATGATATGCTACACTTAGTGGGATATATTTAAATCACTTGATGATGTAGAAATTATTTGACGGTTTCAAGCCTTCAAGGAGATCATATAGGGATTTTTCGAGTCGTGATTATTATTTGAAGGGTATGTGACATGCATTGTAATGCCAGAAACTCTTTCCAACACTATGAATTGTTCTTACACCCCTTTTTAACATTGCAGGATCCATTTTTGGGGGATATCTAGAATTTTATTTGTGACTCAGACTCTCTAGTGAGCAATTATTTTATCATATTCAATTTGAATTTTTGTGCGCCCAAACAATTACAAATATATGGTTCTTAGTTTAGTACTTATATTTTGATATTACATACCCAAATATGCGGTTGCTATATATTCTCGTTTTTTTCCCTTAGCTTATGGTTCCCACAGCTTCTCATGGATATTACACATAGAAATGTCTTCAACAATAATGATGAATGAAGTAAATTTGATATAGATGTGAGAGAGATTTGAAAACGGGGAATGGGTAGAATGTACGAGATGTGGTTGTATTGGTTGTTTTGATGTGATTGTGTCTTGTTTTTTTTTCGAAATGGGGGATAAAATCTTAACTCATGCATCAAAGTGATGCACCTAACTTTTCATTGCAAAGTTTCAAGGTTTTAGATGTTAGGATAATCAGGATTACAAACTCATGGGTGGCTCAAAGTGGCAACATGAATAAACCAACTAAAGAGAGAATAGAAAGAAACTCTATGCATCTTGTATCCACCCTGATGGAGATAGCCCGAATGACAACAACCAAGTGACCAAGAAACTCTATGTGATTGTGTCTTGTGCCCACCAAGTGACGAAGAATCAATAAAACATTGTTATGAAGAGTATCTGTTTAGTATTAGGCGTTATACTAGTACCATATACACCAGCAACGTGTGTGCGACGATTGCGAAGTTTCGTGCTCAAGCCAAGTGACAAGTAAATTAACTACGGATGTAGGCATCAAGCCATCGAAAATATGACAAGCGATAACATAATTGCAAACACGCAAAGTGTAAACGGTGAGGGCTGCTCCGGTGCTCCCCTAAACGAGTTGAAGGATCATAGTTGGGCTTTTTTTCGTGTGTTGGGTCCGTCGAAACCTATATCCAGTTCATGTATACCCGTCCGTAGTGATACACTATGTGTATGCCACGTAAGAAAAAATAAGAGATCAGGTGAGCAAGATTTTTATAGGGCATTTCTATTTCGGCATAGGCACGTGACCGTATATGTATAAAAACGAGATACAACACAACGCGGGTCATACGAGCCTATATAGAGTTATACGGAAGGTGAATCTATACTGAAATTACAATCGTGCGCCCGCTTACGAACATGTATGAAAAGATCTTCACATTATTCTGTTTGACGCACTCAGAATTTTCTCAGGGAGGAGCACCAGAGCAGAAGTGGTAAACGGTGGTGAACGGCGTACGAGAGGCACTAAACTATCGCTGTGACGCTGTCTAGTCGGCGATGACGATGGGGTCGTCGGCGGTGGCTCCCTTGTCGGCGATCTCCCCTGGCATCCCGCCGCCGCGGAGCACCTGAACCTCGAACACCAGCTCCTGCCCCTTGACGCCGCCCCCGGACACCAGCTCGAACACGCACGCGTCGCCGACCAGCAGCCCGTTGTCGACGGCGAAGTCGGCCCACGCCCCGTCGAGCCTCTTCAGCATGTTGTCGCCGCAGTAGCTCATGATCCACGAACCCCCGCCGCACCGAAGCACGGCTGCCGTGCGCCTTGCCGGGAGCCGGCGGTGGAAGTGAGCCGGGATGGCCTGAGCAAAGAAGACGATGGCACGATCAGTTACCGATCCCCGGCCCAAAGGTTGGCTACACGAGTGACTGGGAGACGTACGTACCAGCTGATATGGCTTCTGGACATGGGTCTTGGCCATGATGGCCGTGAAGAAGGGCCGGCGGCCGGAGAGCGGGGTGGTCTCCTGATCCTCGCCAGCGTTCATCCGCGCCGGCAGCGACTCCTCGCCGGGCTCCAGCTTCGGCTTCACGAGGTGCACGGCCGGCAGCTTCCTCGATGGGCCGGCAGGGATCTCCATCTGACGACAATATCACTGAAAACAACATGATCATCTACTTTATTTCCAGAGAAAATTTTCATGTATTTATGCAGTAACAGTGGGATATCCATAGCCATTGGAAGGGAAAAAAAGTGAAACAAAATCGATGAAGAAAAAGAACTTGGTATTCTAAAAAAAAAGAATTTGGGGGAAGAAGCAGAGCACCTTGAGCAGAGTGCAGGAAGACTTCTGCTCTTCGGCCAATGGTAAAGCTGGGCAACTCTACCGCGCTTGATGAGTGTGGAGCTAACCAACTAACAGTACTCTCGAATTAAAGCAATTACCAGATTCAGCACACATATAGTGCATCTGTGCCTTCGCTGCACCAATTCACACTACTCAGTGAATTTGGAAAGTATTCATTGCTCACTGCATTTGGAAAGCTAGCTATTCACAGCTCACAGCATTTGCAAAGCTAGCTGACAAGTGATGAAACAGCCAAGGTGCACCCATGAATTATAGAGTTTGTTTTCTCAGATGAATTCACGGGATTTCCAGAGCCCAACATTTATTTTAGTTCAACAGTACAACACCTTATTGAGCTTCGCTACAATGCACATTTTTCAAAAACTTTTACAAAATCCCATAAAGTGTCTCCAAGTAATCGCCAATAATTTTGTACACAAGGGGTCATGAGAATGTGAAAGAGCGTGTGCGAACCACCACCCCCCCCCCCCCGCCCGAAAACATTGTACAACCACCAGTACGTTCAAAACGAGGGACTTGTTTTTGATGAATATAGTGAGGCTCCCTTCATGTGCGGAACCCGCTTTTTCGATGTCATGTTCCATAAACGTTCGAGTAATTATCGGGTTTGAAAGTTAATTTTCATAAAAGTGAGTTGTTTTGTTTTGGCGAGGCCTAAGATCATGTTGCTCTGTATGCTGATTTATCGGAGACTTATCAATGCGGAACGGAAATTGGTGGAGGAAAGACTACAAATTTGATTATATAGTTGGAAAGGAAAATTAATATCCCTAGACGGAAGATTAGTTATTATCAGTGCAGTACTAAGCAATATGTTACTGTATATGATATCTTTCTTCCAGCTACCTAAAGGAGTCTTAAAACGAATGGATTATTTCCGATCAAGATTCTTCTAGCAAAGGGATAGTGAAAAGCGTAAATACCGTCTAGCTAGATGGAATGTGCTTTGCCACCCTAAAGAGAATGGCGGTCTTGGTATTCAAGACCTCCAAGTTAAGAATAGGGCATTACTTGGTAAATGGTTGTTCAAGCTACTAACCGAGGATGGCATTTGGCAAACATTACTACGGAGGAAGTATATTGGCTCGAAGGCGTTATCCCAGGTCTTTTAGAAGTATGGGGATTCACATTTTTGGGTTGATCTTATGGCAACGAAGAGATTTTTCTTTCCATATGGAACTTTCTCTATTAGGGATGGGTCGGAAATTCGTTTCCGGGAGGATAAATGGCTAGGCATTGCCACACTTCGAGAACAATATCCGGCATTATACAATATTGTGCGTCACAAGGGCGATACTATCGCTAGGGTGTTGGAAACTTTCCCACCAAATGTGGCGTTCAGAAGAAGCCTAATTGGACCCAGGCATGATTCATGGAATGACTTGCTACAACGACTAGATTCGGTACATCTATCACATGGGTCTGATGAGTTTCGCTGGAACCTTACTGAGAATGGTTCATTCTCGATGGCTTCTATGGACAATGCGCTTATCCAGCCGGATATTCCTGTTGATAATAATTCAAAAATTTGGAAAATGAAGACACCACTCAAAATAAAAGTGTTTACGTAGTATCTTCGTCGAGGAGTCATCCTCCCTAAGGATAACCTTGCTAAACGCAATTGGCACGGAAGTATGAAATGCATCTTTTGCCATCATGATGAGACTATAAAACACTTATTTTTCCAGTGTAAATTTGCTAGATCTATATGGTCAGCCATCCAGATAGTTTCTACCTTATACCCACCATGTAGTGTTGCGAATATTTTCGGCAACTGGCTCAATGGTGTGGATACCAGGTTTAAGCGTCTTATTAGGATGAGAGCAATTGCAGTTATGTGGTCGCTATGACTATGTAAAAATGACAAGGTTTTTAACAATGTATCTTCTAATCTCATGTAGGTCATCTACCGGTGCACGGCTATTCTACGTTCATGGTTGCCTTTTCAATGGGTGGAACATCGCGACCTCTTTATGGAGGTGTCTACACGATTGGAGGATACGGCGAGGGGTATTTTCTCCCAACATGGGTGGCAGCGTGACGCCCGTCTAGGTCCTCCGGCTTAGACTTTATGTTCATTTTGTTTTCTCACACAGTTTTGATTTCTTATACTCATATTAGTTCGGGGTTGTAATAACTGTACGGCTATGGCTGTGTGCATCCTAACTATGCAGATGACAGGTTCTTTTGCTTCATAACTAATAAAGTGCCCTTTATCGAAAAAATGTGTGGAACCCGCAACAACATGTTAGAGTATTGGGATTTCAGATATCAGAGATGCATTTCCCGCTAATGAAGCCCACCACTTTGGTAACTAACCGTTCCAGCGCCATCGTCACGGAGATCAGGTTCTGCAGAAACTCCACCGCCGTTGGCTTCTCCCCATCAACAGTATCAGTCACAGGTTTGGCAAAGATTGCAGGTGTTGAGAGCATTTGAGCAACATATGCCACCGCTACACCCTGGAAAGGTAACCAAGAAAACAGTTCATCGTAACAAGGTCAAACAAGAGTGCAGAACAGTATAGGCAAAATGCAACAGTCATTGGCTACCAGTGTAAGGGCTTTTTTATCCATAGAATAGAATAGGCATAGGAATAGGAATAGGAAAATTATTGTATTGAAATGAAATGTCATGCCTATGTAAATCCTATGGAAAGATGAAGTGTGTTTGATTTTAGAAAAGGAATGTTTAATGAGGTATGACCCAATGCATTTTCCTATATGATTTAAACTACTCAAAAATGATTAGTTCCCATAGTATAAGTTCCTATAAATCAAACAGATTGTATTGGAAATTTTCTTATAGAATCTAAATCATACATAATTTCTATACAAATCCTATGAATCAAAGGAAGCCTAAATCAATCACCATATGTTTGTTGATCTATTTAACATCCACTGCTCTACCAGATACAAAGAACTATAAAAATATTTAATGGTGTTGACCGGTTGCGCTTCCGTGTCCTCTGAGTAGGAGATGCGTCGATATACCCTGCTCTGCATTTTGTGAGCCGGGGTAACCGCCACTCCTTACTGTACTGGTCGCCATGGTACAAGATGATGTTAGAGCATCTCCACTGATGCTTTTAAAATGCATGTTGATAGTAAGGCCATGCATTTGCCTTGTGCATCCCGCTTGATCTCGATGACAATGCTTGAAGCTCCATTCAACCTGGAATGCTATCACTTGTTCATTGTTGCTTCACAAAGGCACATAGTTTGATCCCCCATATACCACAATGAGATTGCATCATGAAGGCATGTCTTCACATGTTCATTGTCACCGAATGGGCGACAAGCTTCAAGCATAAGATCTTATCGAGATACCTAACCCATATACACAACACAAACACACATATATGATGGGTTAGTTCACAAAGCATAATTTAAAAAGCTTACCCTACCACAAAATCACATGATCCAAAGTGATACAATCTTTATGCTTCATGTGTTGACCAACTTGAATTCAATTGTATCTCTTTATGCTCTATCATAATATATTGATCATCCATTGATTAACGCATAAGCTAGAGCATGGCTAAATTGAGTTTCACACAAGAACACCATCTCAATTTCTTATTCTTGGTCATATCATATTCTTTTCTTCAAATCGGTAATATTGATGACAATACTCAAAGTATATCCTTAGCTCTATGGCATCCACACTTGAATCCAACACATGAACTCCAAAAATTACCCATGAAATATTCCTTCATATAAACTCAATGAAAACATTAGTCCATAGGAATTATTCTTAATTACCAAAAAATACATATAGGAGCAATGTACCCTTCCACACATGAAGAGCGCGAGCATCGTGGCCAGCCAGTTGGCGCCGTCCCTCATCGGATGGTGCTCAATGGACACTAGGAGGAGGAGTGGGGAATACTAGTGGGCAGCACGGTGGTTGATTGACTGAAACTAGTATTTTATCCGTTTGGTTGATGATTCATTCCAGCCATGTGAGTTTTAGGGTACATGTATTGTATTACGCAACGCGTATTTTGGAGTAACAATTATCCCGGTGTAGAGGAAGTACAATCTTTAGTGTCTATTTTTTTTTCAGACATTTTGTTTGAGAAACTTTTTTTTTGCAGACATGATTGTGTTGAAGTTGTTCCAGCCCAACAAAATGATGGACCTAGTGCAGGGTGTGAATCAGCCCAGCTTATTTGCTGGGCCCAATAATGCGGCCGGTGGGCAGGTGAAGAAGCGGCGGCGCCAATCATGCCACCACCGCAGGTGAAGTATAACCCGGAAGCCAACCGCGGCTTGGCACCTCGCCCACCACCATCTCCGATCCAATCCGGCCGCCGCCGCCGCCGCCAAGGGTCCTTCCTCCGGCCATGGCGCCGCCGTCGTCCAACCAGCCGGCCGACGCCGCGGAAGCTGCGGCAGCCGGCGCGATCTCCAAGGTCCTCGTCGTCATAGGTGCGTATGCCACCTCGTCGGATCCCCTCCGCTCCCTCGAGGCTGCTGCTTCAGTTGCTCACGGTGTTGTTGGTTGCAGCGATGCAGACGGAGGCGCTCCCGCTCGTCACCAAGTTCCAGCTCGTCGAGGCGCCCGCCGAGGAATCCATGTCAGTGTTCCGTCCCCCTTTCAGTTCGCATTTGGAGACATGCTGGTGCACGAACCTGGTGGTTAGAATTTTTGGTCTCTAATTGGCAATTGGAGACAAATAAGCAGCTATTGGTTGATATGGGATGATAGTTAGTTAATTGGTCATATTGCTCCGTGGTCAATACTATATGCATAGTTCACTAGCTCAGTGCACAGCTGCATAACACGGTGAAGATGTAAGTGTGTGTCCAGATTTATTCTGTTGTGGCTGGAGGGTTTTCCTCCGTGCAGAGGTGCACCCTGACCCTATATGTGTTGCCAAAATGGAGGGTGAGGTAAAAAAAAACGGCAGATGGTTTTGGTCTGACAGGACACGTCTGTTGGATGTTCAGTTATGATGCCAAATGTGAGGGAGGTCTAGCTGTTAGGACCTACTAGTTAACAGACTCAATGCACTCTATCTTTATAGTTCCCTGTTTCGACTCCCTTATATAGATGAGTTAGGCTATAGAACCAGTTGGTCCTCAGCTTGCTTTATTAGTAAGATCTCAGATACGTTGAAGCTAACGCCTTCTTTGTGGTACACACCTAACAGATTTCCTAAAGGTGCCCCATGGACCAGATTCCATGGAGACTACAAAGGCCTCCACATTGACCTTGTATGGCCTGGAAAAGATCCTCTTCTCGGTAAGTTCGTATCAGCCTGCTGGTATCCCTGTCTGGCTGCGAAGGCATACTCTCTCTGTATCAGGAGTACTACAGTTTTTCTGATCGAGTTCTCTGAACCTGTGTAATCTTGTTTGACATGACTGTCCATAAATCAACTTTGTTACTTACCAAGAGCTGATTTCCTTCAGGAGTTGACAGTGTCGGTACAGTATCGGCAGCTCTCGTGACTTATGCTTCTATACAATTGTTAAAGCCAGACCTGATCATCAATGCTGGCACTGCTGGCGGATTCAAGGTAGTGGTTTGACTCATCTTTGATACCACCGTTTGTGCGCTAGGATTTTGCTGATCTTTCCCTTCTTCGTTTCAGGCCAGAGGGGCAGGTATTGGAGATGTCTACTTAGCTTCAGATGTTGCATTCCATGACAGAAGAATACCTATTCCTGTGAGTCCTGTCCCACGGTTTTTGTCTATGCAATGGAATTGCATCCATTTTCTGATAGCAGGATTGCATCGGTAGGCTTTACTGTTGTTTGAAATTAGCAACTAATGCATGAAGAAAACCATACTCAGCTAGTTTGTACCATATGAGTTTCTTTAGTTGATCCATTTTTGATCTGACTGATACTGTGCCATGACAACTAATAAGGTAGATTTAATGTTTGTGGTTAGATCATTATTTTGTCTTGTGTTATTTCTCCCATTTACACTACTACTCGCATTTCATTCTTTCATCTCTGTTCAAACTTGATTGGTATTAACATTGAATTTATGATTAGGTTTTTGACAGTTATGGAATTGGAGCACGGAAAACATTTGCTACCCCAAATATAGTGAAGGGACTCAATTTGAAGGTAAAGCTGTATGTCTGCTAGTTTGATTGAGGCATCAATATATCTTGCTATTTCATTTTAATTGGAGTTGTTTCTGAAATGTATTTGGGATTTTCATTCTGTAATGAGTAACATTTTATATGCTCAATGGTCAGCATATTCTCTAAAGTTTCTGTACTTCCCATTTTTCAGGTTGGGAAGCTGTCAACTGGTGATTCTCTGGATATGTCTCCACATGACGAGTCGGCAATACTGACTAATGACGCTACGGTCAAGGATATGGAGGTATACACTTTTGCTTGAGTGGTCAGCTTATGATTTATGTCCCAAGCAAATAGTAACTAAATGGACTTCTGCTACAATAGCCTTCTCTGTGAAACGAATAACTGATATGCTCCAGTTTTTTTTTTTTTTTTTTTTTTTTTTTTTTTTTGCAAATCATTCACTTTCAGTTCTTGTTTTGCATAGTTCTTTCTAGCTGGAACTGCAGTTGAAGTTAAATAGATCAATGTTAAAAATATATGTTGCTTTATGAACACTGATAGCCAGTGACTGTTGAGTTTTACCTACTGTTCTGCAGCACCCTTTTTTACCTCGCTATGATGAATTGTAATTGTAGATCTCACACAGGTTTTCTGTTTCTCTTGTTGACCTCTCCAGGGAGCAGCGGTGGCATATGTTGCTGAAATGTTCTCAACTCCTGCAATCTTCGTGAAAGCTGTGACTGATATTGTTGATGGGGAGAAGCCAACAGCCGAGGAGTTTCTGCAGAACCTGATCTCCGTGACGATGGCGCTGGACAAGGCAGTTACTGAAGTGGTCGACTTCATCAGCGGGAAATGCATCTGTGATCTCTGAAATCCCAAAACTCTGACATGGTGTTGTGGTTTCCACACACGAAGGGAGCCTGAGTGTATTCAGCAAACACAAGACACTCGTTTTGAATATACTGATGGGTGTATAATGTTTTCAGGGGGGTTTCACACACGCTATTTCACATTCTCGTGACCCCTTGTGTACAAAATTCTTGGAGTTTACTTGGGAGCCATTTTATTGGAATTTGTAGAACTTACTTGCAAAATGTGCATTGTAGTGAAGCTGAATAAGGTGTTGTACTGTTAAACTAAAATAAATGATGGGCATTGGAACTCCCATGGATTCATTGGAGGAAAACATATAACTCTATAATAGATGGGTGCACCTTTGGCAGCTTCATCACATGTCAGGTAGCTTTGCAAATGCAGTGAGCTGTGAGTAGCTAGCTTTCCAAATGCAGTGAGCAATGAATACTTTCCAAATTCAGTGAGTAGTGTGAATTGTTGCAGTGAAGGCACTCAGATGTACTATATGTGTGCTGAATCTGGTAATTACTTTAATGTGCCGTTGGTTGGTTATTTGCACACTCATCACGCGCAGTTCAGTTGCCAGCTTTGCTGTTGGCCTAAGAACATTAAGTCTTTCTTGCCTGCTTTGCTCACTTCTCTCCCCCTCCCAAAACTCTTTTACTTCATCGGTTTTGTTTCACGCTTCTTGACATTGGATGTCGATTTCCTCTATTACTACGTATACACAAAGTATCTCTGCTTCTCTGAACCGAGTCCATAGTTGCAGCGGCAGGTAATGGAGAGCCCTGCTGGCCCATCAACGAGGAAGCTACCGGGTGTGTACATCCTAAGCTGAAGCTGGAGCCTGGCGATGACTCGCTGCCTGCGCCGCTGGGTGACGGCGAGGATAATGAGACCAACCCGCTCTCCGGCCACCGACCCTTCTTCACGGCCATCATGGCCAGCAGCCCAAGACCCATATATGTCCAGAAGCCTTATCAACTGGTATACCACGGCGCAACTCCCCAAGTCGGTCACACTGGCAACATTTTTGGGACTGATAAGTGATAACTGATCCTGTCCTTGTCTTCTTGCTCAGGTCATTAGGCTGATCCACTTTATTGCTCCCTCATTCATTTGGGTACTGCTGATGGTTCCTGAAGATCGTCCAAGGCTCGGAGCTGCTGATGTTCTCGTTGGAAGTCAGGTTAGCGAGTCCCTGATCCACCCTTGGATCACCTCGTTCCAGTCGATGCCCCTCTCTATCTTTGAGTGGTGTCAGACGGGTCGCGACTAGAATACCAGTGGGCATGGCACCTGCCGCGCTAGTTAGATGAAGATGAAGTTGAAGCCCGCCTATGTCTTTGCCAATTGGTCAAGACCTTGGTGTCGATCTTGTAACCCTCTTCCCCTTGTGTAGTCATGTGGTGTGTGTTGATCTCGTTTTCGCCTCTTCTCTATTGGAGAGGTTTAGTTTCTCCCTACTTCTGCTTTTCTTTCTAACTCACTTGTACTCGTTTAATCCTCTTAATGAATGAAAAAACAACACTCATCGTGTGAGACAAAAGCTTTCCTGAACCATCCATTTGATCCCCATGATCGTGACACCACTTTCTATTTTTTTTTTTGGCTAAAGTGAAACGGAGATAATGGAGAGTCAGTTACGTGACTCAATTGTTTAGGTAAGCAGCAACTGATGCAGACGCAAGGGTTTTCCCATTTTGGAGAAAACCCCATATAATCCAAAATTATAATGAGAATCTCACAAGGTTGGTCATAAAAATAAACAACAGCACTATAAATATCTATTTTATAAATGAATATCCCATCTGACCTCTGAGTGAATCTCTCTTTATGGTGCATAGCATAGTAAATTCTAGCTTAATGGTGTAGAACAACCACATTGGGATGTGTCGAGATCTTTCTTTGCAAGAATATCTCATACAATTGATCAGGCCAAATGATTTTAGCAACCACGCCATCCACGATTATATATAACAAACGACCGCGAGCGTTGCCTGCATATGCTTCACGTTGGTTTAATAACCCTTCTGTACCAGCCATGAACAGAAATAGTGAAAGGAAAAAAATCCATATAAAACTGCTGCTATGGAGCGCGTTCTCTTCATGTTTGAGAACCATTGAAGTTTAGCCCCTTCCTCTTATACAGCAACCGTTAGAAAAAATGGTGGCGAGGAAAAAAGGAAGAAGAAGTAGAAGGCAGATTACCTTGAGAGTTGGGAATAGGAGACGCCAGGAAATCCATGCCATCTCCCACCATCACATGCTTCTAACGGCCATGGAGATGGTATCCAACCTGCTAGGCACCAGAGGATCATGCTTGCCGGGCAAGGTTGCTGTCATCGCTGCGATGTACTCCTGCGCACCATCTGGTATCAAAGCGTCGTGCCATGTGGCTTCATGTAATCACGAGATAAGCATGTATCTGGTGCATCGGTGAATGAGATCTTTGGCCGCGGCGTCGCAAGAAAATCCTCCAAAGTACTGACTACTGAGGCATTGGACCGGACGTACGTGGCCGCGAAGGAGGGGGCCAATGCCGACTGTCATGAGTCCCTTACCTGGAGACGAAGGGTAGGCTGCAGTAATCCTGGGACTTTCGTCATGTTCTCTATCTGTTCCTTGCTCGACGGCGGCATGGGTTACACACATTGCCTTAATTTGGGCTTTGGCCTGTCTTGCTCTGTACTTTAGCTAAACTAGTACAAAACCCGTGCGTTGCTACGGTGTCACATTAAGTCAAAGTTTATACTTTCGTACATTTATATTTGTGCGTCGGTGATTGCTACGCGACATTCTTTCTCCCGTCGCCCACCCTACTACTCCATGGCGCCAGCTTGAGCTCCGCGATACCGCGCCAGTTCCTCCCGATGTGTTGCACTTGCACGTCGTGTGATTCCTCTCATTCCTCTGTTCCTCGACTCCCTCGTCTCGGCCATTGCTCGCGACGCCGCCACCAAGTTCCTCTACCGCCGGTCTTCTCATTCTTTTTTGCTAATCTATTGGTTTGGATTTTTAATTTTGTTCGAATTTTGAATTTGTCAGAAATTGAATTTAATGAATTTTTATTTTTGTTTAGATTTTGAATTTGTTGGAAAACTTGTATTTTGAAAACAGTTCAAACCACCAGAACAGTACAATCTGAGTACCCATATCGGTATGAAATAAAAATAGAAACTGATAATTAAATGAGCTGGCCCGTGGAGGAATCCTTAGGCGGCGCCAAGATTATAAAGTGTTGTACTCTATCAAAACAAAAGATAAATTGTAGAGCGTAGTCTCTACTATTAAGAGCAAACTGGTGAATGCCTGGTGTCACATTTTCAGGATGGACAATAATACCCCCACGTCACAAAGAAAACGCAACTAACAAAACAACCCATCCACGCTTACTAATCTTTACTATTAAGATGAAACATGTGAATGTCTGGTGTCACACATCTAAATTACAAACCAAATGCCACCCTAACAAATTAACACCTAAAAACATGCTAACAACTCACGCCTCCCAGCTCCTATCGAGTCGTGCGCATCCCCAACTATTTTTACGACGAGGAGATAGACCACAAAAAAAGTTTAAGATTCAAAAGAAAAAGTTTGTTGCAACTACTATCAGGTTTGTTCACGGACTAGCTTGTTCTGCCGGTGAGAAATAATTTGTTGCCCCTACTCAGGTTTCAGATCAATTAGTGATTTATCCCATCGCTACCCTATAGGCAAAAACTGAATCGCAAATATCATTGCGTATCCTTCCCTCTCATGCACTTATGCACGCCAGCTGCAAGAGCGTTGCCGCCGATGCCATTGATTCATTTCACCGACCAGGATCATGATGCCGGAGGCCGCTGATGCCACCGTATCATACGGTCCGTAAGCCGCCGATGCAGTGCCCTGGAGCAGTCAACACTACCGAGGTGGACGCAGCAACACGACCAGGATCGTTGCCCCGACTGAGATTAATTGGATTGCTAATGTCGATCACGAAATCATTGATCCCTGGCTCTTCCCATGCATGCAGTTGTGATTCCCTGTGACAAATGCCATCTTGCTGGTCTGTGGCTCTATCAGTTGATCCCTTTGTACAATCTCTAATTTTGATCTCGTTTGGGAGTTTTTTTTTTGGTTTGTAACAGCTGACGTGGATTGGCCTGTGGTTAGTGGCTTCCGATCCTACCACTAGGAAAGCTTGCAGCTGCTAAATCCACTCATCGACTTGCTAATTAAATTCACGTTCTATTATTTTTAGAGATGAAGATGCATCAGCTCATCTCTCACTCTCACTGCAGTTTCCCTTTGCCTTTCACCGTTATTAGTACCTATTTTTTTTTCGGCTGACCCGACCCTATTACAAAAGAATTGACATGAGGTTTGGTTGAAGTGAAATAACAACAAATAGCCATATATTGTCTCCATTGGCCAATAATTCAGTTGGATGAAAAAACTTTATTCTGACTATCCTAGCAGTTCATGATTCATTGTAGCCTGATGAATTCTTGATCATCATTGATGTGTTACTGCATTTTATTTGTTTCTTAAGAAATTATTTCGTAGAATGCTACCATGGAAGTTGGTTATACTTGCGATAACTACACCACATGAACTACAATTTAATCCACGGAGGACAACATTTTGCTACCTAGAGATGTATCAGCGGTTTGTGGCTTCGATCCCGATCGAGCACCCGATGCAAAAAAGAAAAGAAAAGGATTTGCCCAGTACTACTTGATTTTGTGGCTAACAGTTGAGCAAATTTGAGACGTTACCGAGTTCAGTTAGGGTCGCAAATAATATTCCATTGTCATCTACCACCGCTTCACTACCTTTTTTTGATTTATTTTTATTTCTTAAACGCCTTAATAAGCTATGCATTGTGGATGCTCTTAGTTAGTTTGCAACCGAATTGTGAGTGAGCAGTTCAAGTAATTAGGAAATAAAATCTGCTCGGATGGTCTGTTTTAGTAGGTAAATAAGATACACCAATTGATTCTACGACGTGCCGCTGAAGGTCGGTGACTGAATGAAGAAACAATTTTCATACTTGTTTTGTACCCTCTCGCTGTGCTGATATGTAGCATTGTGAATTGAAACTTCTTAATGTATTTATTTAAAAAACATTTTTTATTAGTTTGGAAATATTTTTCAGTACACGACAAAAAACAAGTGATTTTTGAGATTGTATAAAATAGCTCTAATAGTTTGACGATCTACCCTGTAACTTAAGGGCTAACTTACCTTGATGGTGTGCTTTGAAGTTCACATAAACTTTGCTGGCTTCAAACTGGTTTCTCTAGATGATTCTTGCAGCTGCTTTCACCAAAATATCATTGTCGGAGAAGAAGCAGAGATGTTGGAGATAAAGCGCTTCCAAGATTGTTATTGCTAGCTGGAAACCAAGGCCTTCCGCCTAGAAGGCAGCTATTGCCGGTGGTGAGCTTCACCAAACTTTTTCACCGCTAACTAAATCATGGATTTCACTTTAATAGTACAAATAATGAAATGTTCGATCTTCTAATTAAGTCTTTTAGTTCTATTCTTATAAATTTTGTTCTACCAATTGGATTTTTTTTTTAGTTGGATAAGTTTTTTTTAGCCGTGGCGAAGCACGGGCATTCAACTAGTTGGGTTAAATTGGCAATGTGCAGAACTGAAGCCCATCGCCGCGTTAAGCCCCTAGCTGGCCAGCACGTCCTTCGACCCACGTCAGACCACCCCATCACACCCCCGTCAGTTTAACAAACACACCCCTGCCTCCAATTTGTAAACGCGATCAAGTCTCATGTCCGCTCCTTCCTCATCTCAACCCGGACTACCCGAGAGCCGCTCCTTCCGGCCACCACCACACACCGCCGTCCTGCTACACAAGGGCGGCCCTCTGAGAACAACCGCACGCGCTCCTTCGTTCTCCGCTCTGATTTCGTTTCTGTTGTTTTCCATCTCTCACCATCCTCTGCTTCCATGATAGACCATTGTCTTAATTTCCTTCTTAATCTAATCTTAGTGAGGTGGCTTGTTAATTTCAGGAAAGTTGACGTATATAAATCGGCTGATTTCGTTGCGATGGAGCGAGGTGGGACTATTAAACACAAAATATTTTAGCATGTCAGGGCTATGTCAGGGCTGATGCAGCATTTGGACGGGACGAATAGACCGCTTGCGGCCCATTGCTTTATGCAGGTATGGCCCTCTGCGGCGCGATGGAGAGATTGGAGCCAACAATTACCTTACTTTTAAGCGGTGGCATTGTCCGTAATTTCGTCAGATAAATAGGGGCATGTCTAAAATGGACGAAAATCTGGGAAGAAACCTTACTTGCTTTATTAGTAGTTAAAGATTAAAGATTAATTTTGGCCGAATCTTTTCGTATGAATTTTTTCTTGTGTTTTACCCAGCTTTGCCTCGGACGTTCAGCATCTTCCTCTCGTACACTAACTAAGTGTTAGCAAAAACATTGCAGGAAAAATGACTCTTTTTTTACAGAGAGCAAGCACTGATTTTATTAACAGAAAATTAAGTTACCATGAATAAACAAAGTTGAAACTAAAAAACAGACCATGAAAAACAGCTTTCCTAAAAAAATTGCAGATAAAACCCCTAAAGGGTTTCTTGAAACTAGCAGCCGCCGCCAAACTACAACGCCGCCTACACACACGTTCGAAAAAGCGCCGAGCCTCCACCATTCCACTTCAAAAGAAGCATCATTGCCAACGAGGCTCTAAGAGTAGATGAAAACGCCCCCGCTGCAAACAGCGACACATATCGCAGTGGCACGTCGACTGGAGACCATCTGTAACATCCCAACCTTGTTTTAATGGAATAAAAGAGTGATCATGAGCATTGCATGCATTTAGTTTGCATTTGAGCAAAAAATTGCATCAAATTTGAATAATTTTCATTATGCAAATTCTCTTGAGTTTTAATCTCATTCAAATCTCTCAAGATTTTCTTGTGTAGTTAGATGAAGATGAAGTTGAAGCCCGCCGATGTCTTTGCTAGTTAGATGAAGATGAAGTTGAAGCCCGCCGATGTCTTTGCCGATTGGTCAAGACCTTGATGTCGACCTTGTAACCCTCTTCCCCTTGTGTAGTCATGTGGTGTGTGTTGATCTCGTTCTTGCCTCTTTTCTGTTGGAGAGGTTTAGTTTCTCCCTACTTCTATTTTTTTTCTTTCCAACTCACTTGTACTCGTTTACTCCTCTTAATGAATGAAAAAAAAAACACCGACGCTAGATGCTTTCCGTGAAAACAAAAGCTTTCCTGAACCATCCATTTGATCCCCACGATCGTGACACCACTTTCTCTTTTTTTTTATGGCGAAATCCAATGCAGAGAAATACATCATCGTAATTATTACTCGAAAACCAAAGTGAAACGGAGATAATGGAGAGTCACTTAAGTGACTCAATTTTTTTTGGGTAAGCAGCAATCGATGCAGATGCAAGGTTTTCCCCTTTTGGACAAAAACCCATGTAATCCAAAGCTAAGAGGACAATCACAAAAATAAATAATAGCACTATATATACATATCTATTTTATAAATGAGTGTCACATCTAACGGCTGAGTGAATCTATATTAATGGTGCATATTATAGTATATCATATCTTAATGATGTAGAACAACCACATCGGGATGTCATTTTTCCGTGCAAGAATATGTCATTCAATTGATCAAGCGAAATCATTTTAGTAACCACAGTTTGCGCGATTATATATAACAACCGTCCACGAGTATTGCCTGCATATGCTTCACGATCGTTTAATAACCCTTCTGTACCAACCATGAACAGAAACAATGAATGAAAAACAAATTCATATAAAACTGCTGATATGCAGTGCGTTCCCTTCATGCTTGCGAATCACTGAAGTTTAGCCCCTTCCTCTTATACACCAACCGTTAGCGAAAAATGGTGCGAGGAAAAAAAGAAGAAGAGGAAGTAGAAGGCAAATTACCTTGAGAGTTGGGAATAGGAGACGCCAGGAAATAGACGCTCACAGGTTCTCAACGTCGCGGTACTATGCGCTGAGACGGCCGGCGAAACACCATGCCGTCTACCACCATCAGATTCTTCTAACGGCCATGGCTATGGTATCCAACTTGCTACGCACCGGAGCATGGCGACATGATCATGCTTGCCGGACACTGTTTCTGTCATCGCTGCGGCGTACTCCTGCGAACCATCTGGTACCAAAGCATCGTGCCCTGTGGCTTCGTGTAATCACAAGATAAGCATGTGTCCGGCGTATCGGTGGATGAGATCTTTGGACACGGAGTCTTAAGAAAATCCTCCAAAGTACTGAGGCATTGGACCGGGACGTGGCCGTGAAGGAGGGGGCCAATGCCGAACTGCCATGAGTCCCTTACCTGGAGACGAAGGGTAGGCTGCATTAATCCTTGCTGGGACTTTCGTCCTGTTCTCTATCTGTTCCTTGGTCGGCGGCGGCATGGGTTACACATGTTAGAGTAATATGCTTGTTGTATTATCAGGGGGCCAAAGGCCACAATATATAGTACATGTACAGGTGCACATATGCAGAAAGCCCCCTAACATATGGGGAAACTACAATAGACAGATATATACATCTAACACCCCCCCTCAAACTCATGGTGGATCGACAACACTGAGTTTGGAGAGTAAGAAATCATGCTGCACTCGAGTCTGTGCCTTCGTAAAGAAATCCGCCAACTGCAAATCTGAAGGCACATAATGAACCGCAACAACATCATCCCGTACCTCGTGCACGTGTGTAAAAAGCATCAACACCGATATGCTTGGTCAGCTCATGCTTGACCGGATCACGTGCAATACCGATAGCACCTGTACTCGTCGGACAAAAGTGGAGTGGGTGTCGTAACGAGACCCCAAAATCTGCAAGCAACCACCGTAACCAAGTCACCTCAGCAATCAACAAAGCCATAGCCCGCAACTCAGCCTCAACACTCGAACGGGAAACTGCGACCTGTTTCTTCGTCTTCCAAGCAACAAGCGAACCACCAAGAAACACACAAGTAAGCGAAGCGAACGACGATCCGTAGGATCACTCGCCCATGTAGCATCCGAATAGCACTCGGAGCCGGAGAGAGCTGGAACGGGGAAAGAAAAGGCGACGAGTGATCGTGCCGCGAAGATAACGAAGAACACGGAGAAGATGACTATAGTGAACAGTGGTAGGAGCTGAGACAAACCGACTCGAATATGAACAGGATAAGAAATATCGGGACGAGTGACAAGCAAGATAAACAAGACTCCCAACAAGATGGCGATAAAGGGTGGGATCGGGAAGAGGATCACCATCGATAGGACGAAGCTTAACATTAAGCTCCATAGGAGTATCAACCGTGCGCTCATCCCCAAGAGCAAGCACGAGCAAGAAGATCCTGAATGTACTTTTCTTGAGAGATAGAAAAACCATCAGAAGTGGAGGAAACCTCAATGCCAAGAAAATAGCGAAGAGGACCAAGATCAGTCATAAGAAACTGATCACGAAGACGAGCCTTGACAAAGGCAATATACTCAGGATCATCACCAGTAATGATCATATCATCAACATAGAGAAGAAGAAGAGTACGTCCACGAGGAGAAGTGTGAACGAAAAGTGCTGGATCATGAAGACTAGGAGAGAAACCAAGCAGCGAGTCACGACGGTAGGCGAAGCGCTCAAACCAGGCACGAGGGGCCTGTTTGAGACCATAGAGAGAACGTCGAAGACGACAAACCATCCCATCGGGAACAGAATACCCGGGAGGAGGCTGCATGTAAACCTCCTCACTCAACTCACCATTAAGAAAAGCATTCCGAACATCAAGTCGGGAGACGGACAGTGGCGAACAGAAGCAACAGCAAGAAGGGTACGCACAGTAGTCATATGAGCCACAGGGGCAAAAGTCTCATCATAGTCACGGCCATGCTCCTGCTGAAAACCACGAGCCACAAGACGCGCTTTATAGCGCTCAAGAGATCCATCAGAGCGAGTCTTGATTTTATAGACCCACTTACACGTGATGGGACGAACACCAGAAGGGGGAGAAACAAGATCCCTCGTCCTCATTGCACCTACTGTGGCAAGGTTGGCCACACTTCCTCCACCTGCTGGACGCGGGATCCCAGTTTACGTCAGCAGTTCCAGGATCGTCAGCAGGCTGGCTCTTCAGGATCTTCTGCAGCTTGCACTCTCTCGATCGGGACATTCTCGGGGTCTTCGTGGTCCGCTCGCTACTACGGACTCTTCCTCGCCGGCGCCGCTGGTTCCGTGGATCGGCTCTTCGGCACCGCGCGACCACCACTTTCTACACAGATCGGTACGTCCCCGTGGTATCTCGGATTCCGGAGCTTCCTTTCATATGACCTCCGAGTCTTCTATTCCGTCTCGCTCTTCGGTCTCTTATTTCTCCCTGTCCGTGTTGTCACGGCCGATGGTACCTCTATTCCTCGTTTCTAGTACAGGCACCCTTTCTACTCCCTCTTTCTCTCGTCCCCGATGTTTCTCATGTTCCTCGCCTTCAGATGAACCTTTTCTCTCGCTAGCCAGCTCACCGATTCCGGTTGTCGCGTCATTCTTGACGCCGAGTCTTGTGCGGTTCAGGATCGTCGCACACAGTGCCCTGGTTGGAGCTGGCCCTCGTAGCCGTCGGCCTCCGGGGCTTTGGGAGTTAGACTGGCTTTGTGTTCCTTCCGCTGCCACTTCATCTGCCAGTTCTCCTCCGGTTGTTGCCTCTGTTACCGGCTCTTTTCAGCAGTGGCATCATCGTCTTGGTCACCTTTGTGACTCTCGCCTGAATCCGTTGATTTTTTTTTTTTTTTTTTTTTTTGGAACTAAGTCAACTGCAGACGGAACAAATCAGGCCAAAGAGCAGAGCAGGCGGGCGGCGCCTGGGCGGATCGAAGCACAGGGAGAGCAGAGCGGGCCAAAGAGCAGAGCGGGCGGGCAGGCTCCCAGCGAATTCCAAGTAGACCGAAGAGCAGAGCGTCCTGGCGGATCGAAGCACAGAAGAAGTCGGGCGGCTTGGGCGGATCGAAGCGCAGCTAAGTCGGGCGGGATCCCGGCGAAGTCCTGGCGCTGAAGGGCGAATCGGGAGAGATCGAGGAGATCGAGGCGAATCGGCGCAGAGGCGAATCGGCGCACCGAGCGGGGGCGAGGCGGGCCGCGAATCGGGGCGAATCGGCGCACCGAGCGGAGGTGATCAACCAGATCAACCAGATCGGGCGAGCAGACCACGGAGGAGATCGGCCAGGGAGAAGATCGGCCAGAGGACGGACGACGGACAAGCAACGTCGGGCCGGGACTAGAGAATCAATTTTGCTCTGATACCATGTTAGAGTAATATGCTTGTTGTATTATCAGGGGGCCAAAGGCCACAATATATAATACATGTACAGGTGCACATATGCAGAAAGCCCCCTAACATATGAGGAAACTACAATAGACAGATATATACATCTAACAACACACATTGCCTTAATTTGGGCTTTGGCCTGTCTTGCTCTGGTAGTTTCGCTAAATTAATTTTAGCCGAATCTTTTCGTAGGAATTTCTTTTGTGTTTTTTACACAGCTTTGCCTGCTGTGGTTCAGACATCAGAGTCACAATGTTCAGCATCTTCCTCTCCTACATAAGTGTTAGCAAAAACAATGCAGGAAAAATGACTTTTTTTTTATAGAGAGCAAGCACTGATTTTATTAATAGAAAATAAATTTACCATGAATAAACAAACTTGAAGCTAAAAAACAGACCATGAAAAACAGCTTTCCTAAAAACTTTGCAGATAAACCCCTAAAGGGTTTCCCGGACCCAACGCCGCCGTGGATAATGATGAACGCTAGCAAGACGTCGAGAAACTAATCTCGCCAGACCTATAGAACGACGATTAGACCTAGTTGTCGATCTAAAGGATTGACAAGCACACATTGCCATCAAATCCGAGACACCACCATGAAGGTCGCCGCCGGTGTGAGAGTAGAGTTTCAGCATATTTATTGCTCAGGCGCCACTCCCACCACTCCAACGACACGCCATAGCAGAAAAGGCCTAATTACTAGGGGGGAACGGAGGAACGAGGTTCCTGCCGCCGGAGTGGCAAGTGGAGGGAGGTTGTTGTCGCCGCAATCGCCTAGGAAATGATGGAGTGGAAATGTTCCTGACTTTCACCTCTATTACCTATTGGGCCTCCATCACTGCATCAACATGCACAATCTAGAAGATAAAGACCTTGCTGGTGACGTAGAGTTGGAGGATGGCGGCACGATACCTCTTTTGCACTGGAAGCTTCTTCTGGTTACCTGGTTATCTGGCTTTAAGAAGGTGTACTCATAGTCTATGCCAACACACTTTTTTGGAGCGGTGTCGAGGTACTGCTCCTTCACCCAGCAAATCCACCTTTCCACCCTCGCTGCATGGAAGCTGAAGGCCACGTAGAAGGACATACCTTGCTCATAGAAACTGTACTCCCTCGAGGGTGGCACAAACACCATTGGAGCAGAGGCTTGGTATTCTTAGATTTTCATGCGCACAAAAGCGTGGACGAGATTGATCGATGGAGAGGAGAGAGGTTGATCTTCTCGTAATCTTAGGATTTTATAGTAGGATCCAATGTGAAAACAATTACATTTGAACACTGTGATCGATGGCAAAGATGCTACATGTACGCGTCAACGGAATAACATGAGGTTAGCCCCAATTAAGATGGTAAACACATGTAAATTTTGTCAGAACCTTTTCTACGCTACCGTCGCTACCTATGTTATGCAAATACTCAAATTAAGTAATTTCTGTAATCAACAACTCGAAAATGTTGCCATTCCAATATTTGGAACAGGAAATTGTTCTTTGTTTCGCCATGATTCTGCTACAAAGACTCCATCCAAATCCAAGTGCACCATGTAAAACGTGGTTTTCGTCAACGACCCGAATACTTGAGAGGGACATCTTCTCCAATCACCCGAGTATTATAATGGAGCATGCTGACCACGCTTTCCACCAACCAGATCAGCAACTAGTCCCAACGGAGCACATTTAAGCGTGCTTGCTCGCTCCCAGTCCGTTCCAGGAATGGCCATGGAGCTCCCCAGCCTGAAAATGGCGCCGGTCCTGCTGCTCTGCTTCTTGCAGCTGGCGGGATCGTCGATGGCCCTGCCGGCACTGCCAGGGATGGACCGGGTGCGGTGGCAGGTCGACAGGGCGAACCGCCGTGGCCCGTCCATCGGCCTCGTCATGTCCTACATCGACGAGGATACTGCGCTCCAGGCTTCTGGCTACTTCAGTCCTTGGAGTGTCCAGCCCTTCGTTGACCTCTACGGTGAGTCTCAGCCTCCCGTTTCTGATCCGAAGTGCTGACCTGTAGATTTAGCATATGGAGACTGGGTGAGCTTGATTGTTCCTAGTTGACTTTCTTATGCGTTTCCAAACAGCTACTAGCAGTGAGTGCAAAACTGCTGCTAACTGAACCCAGCATTCCAGCAGAGAAGCCATTATGAGAAGATAAAACTTCATATACAACTAAGAATGTGATGTCTTCTTGGGTGGGTACCAAGTATATCAACACTGAAGGGAGAACAATACAAAAAAAAAAAAAAAAAAATTGGCGGGTAGAACAATACAAATTTTAGAGATACTGAAGCTGTGTATATATGTGAAAACTTACTCTCTCGAGATTTGTATGATCTGCACTAAAGTTAAGACGTGAACTCCCTTCCAACATTAGCTTTTCCACATAGTAACTAATAGCTGCTGGATAAATTCTTACAAAGAGTTCCAGAAAGCTAAATTATATGTCATATACCAAAAGAATGTAGCAAACCACAGGAAAATATGTCAAAAAGAGATGGTCAGAACGAAAGATAAAATTGTAAACCAAGTATCCTGCTGTACTATAGTATTTTTTTATGACATGTTATTGATCTTGATATCCTGCTGCTAGGCTGATCTCTCATCCACATTCATAATGACATAATGTTCGGAACAGGTCTGTAGTTTGTAGATGTATTTAGCTTCTAATGGTGTCAGAATACAGTCTCACCTCATAGTATTTCAGGGCGAAGGTTTCACATCGGCAGTATTCGAGGTGTGAATGTTGTATATGCCCTGACAGGACAGCGCAGGGTACTAAACCATAACTTCTGCATTGCTATTATGTATTATCATTACTTCTACCATATGGAGGAGCTCCTTTAGATTTATCATAAGTAATCAATACATTACTTCTAGGCACTAAATTAATGTTCTTCCAGTTGAATGCAGCTGTCACCGTACAAACTCTCCTCGATATCTTTAGTGTGTCTGGTATTGTCCATTATGGAACAGCAGGAAGCTCTAATGATTCAATGTCATTTGGCGATGTCAGTGTGCCCAAGTTAGTTGCTTATACGGGCGCTTGGACATGGAAGGTAATCTCCTACTGTATATAGCTTCTACTCCTAATTTCAGATGTAATGCTGGTGAGTGCAGATACAGATCAAAGCAACTGCAATCTGTTCATTTTTCACCATCTGACACTCTGAAGTCACTACTTAACAAGACCAATGGTATTCTGATTTTGATTTTTCAGAGGTTCAAATCATTAAAAGAATCATCAACAGAACTAAGCTTTGCACAATTTAACGTCCCGAATGGAGGAGATAACCTACTAGGGTCTCTGAAATACAGAAATGAAGAGCTATACTCTGTTGGTAAGCCCATGGAAGAAGTTTTTTGGTTACCTGTAGATTCAGCATGGTTCAAAATAGCAGAAGGACTCAAGGTAAGAGATTACACTATATTTCAGCAGTATAGCAAAATACAGGCTTATGCATAGCGAAGTACAGCCTAAAACTTGTACTACTTGTGAATTTCTCTAGGTCAACCTTGAAAGATGCAATGACACTTTCTGCTTACCAAAAACCCCACAAGTGGTTCATGGGCTAAAAGGAGCATCAGCCGACATGTTTCTTGATAATGCAGAATATCGGAATTTTCTTTTCAGAGAATTTGGGGTATCAACAATAGATGAGGAGAGCGCATCTGTTGTGATGGTGAAGTTCTATATTTTTTCTCTAGTAGTTTTAACTCAAATATCTGCCAACATTTCAGTTCAATCAAATTTTTTAAAATATCACTAAGAGAACCTACTCACTATTTCAACAGACAGCAACATCTCCTGGCGTACCTGTGATTGTTTTCCGGGGAGTGTCTGATCTGGCTGGAGGGGAACCAACGTGGTCATCAACAAGCCTGATGAACCTCGCATCTATTAATGCACTTAAAATGGCAATCGAGTTCATCGCTACAATTGGCAGGCAGAAGTCAACACCATCAATACAAAGTTCTAATAACTGAAACAAAGACTGCCATGCTCACTGATCAGATCTGCAATGTAATTTTAAACAGTGCATGTATACTACATTCAGAGTGAGAAGCGATCCTTCGCTTGAAATTATGCGTAACATTCGAATAGAAGAATTAGAGTTCAATGTATACTCAATCGTAAGCATCCAATGTGGATCCACTTTTAATTGAATTGGGAATAGTTCTGGAACAAAATGGTGCATAAAATAATTTTTCAAACAAAAAAAAACACAGAATATTGTTACAGTTGTTGACTTTCATTACAAAAGACCAGATTTTGTCACATACTTGATTTCATCACAGAATACCAGATTTGGTTACATACTCATCTCACGATTCTGAAGTACACAAAATTGTAAAACATAAGTAATTTATTTAGTTATCAACAGATAAACCTCATCATCTAATCCCAAATGAGAATATAATAGCAGTGGTTGCTATGGTCAACAGCTTCCATGTGCACTATTTTATGAAGGTCTTGAAACGTGTACAGTACCAATGTAAACGGGCTGAAATCTACAGTATGTTCTGTGAGATGATCATTAAAGCTCCCTGGTGCTTCACAATCTGAGCCATGTAGTGATAATAAAGAAGGTATCTGCTAGACCTGGTACAAGCCCATTCAGATTTAATTGGCAGCTCTAAAAGTCTGAACATGAAGAAACAGAAACACATTTCTAAAGAATGCTACTGTTACACGATGTGAGCCACAGATAAAACTCAGCAAGTACCTTAATATACGTGCCAATTAGTTATGTTCACCTGATATTCTGATACTGTGATCTAACAGTCCTACTTGCATTAGCTGCATGAAGTTCTATCATCTCAAAATACGTATTTGGCCTTCCTTCAAACATTCACTACCAGTAGTCTCCACAGGAACATTTACCGTCCTTAAAATGGTGAAATCGTTGAATATCTCTCATGATAATTTCCCGTCCTGTCACTAGAGATATTAACTTGGTTGCATTGTGACAGTCATTACAGACTCGCAGGTTCTTCTTTATCTGAATTGTTGTACCAGGGGCTGTGCGAATGAGCCCATATGCAATTGCGAGCTTCTCACTATGGGTGTTGAGCAACTGTGCCTTGACATCATCTTCTACATCATGTATAGAATCAGTGTCTGGCACATAACCCACAGCTTTTATCTCATCTATTAGCTTAGCCAACCTTGCATATATATCCTTTGCCTGCTGGTGATTTGTGCTTCCGGAATAGAACGTATGAATCTCATTTTTGAGCTGAACAATACTCCATCCGGGACTCTTTTGGAGGCCTTTCTTCTCCATAGCAGTTCTAACCCTTGCAACATCCTTCCACATTGAAGCATTTGCATAAATATTCGCTAGGAGGACATGGTAGACCCCCTCTTCTGGCCCTAGCTCAAAGATCCTGTTGGCTGATTCTTCTGCTAACTCCACGTTCTTGTGTAACTTGCAAGCACCTAACATTGCACCATAAACACTAATGCCAGGATCAATAGGCATCTTTTGGATGAAAGACCATGCTTCATCTAGCTTCCCAGCTCTGCCAAGCAGATCCACAATGGTACCATAGTGCTCCATCCCAGGCTCCAGCCCATAGTCCTCCTTCATGCTCGAAAAATATTTCCGTCCTTCATCAACCAAACCAGCATGGCTGCACGCTGAGAGGACCGACAGGAAGGTTGTCTCGTTGGGTACTCTGCCAGTGCTTTTCATCTCTTCAAACAGCTCAACTGCGACCTTGCCAAAACCATGTGAGCCATACCCATGGATCATTGCATTCCATGTGATAACATGCCTCTCCCTTGCTGAATTGAAGAGATTTCTAGCAATACCAACACGGCCACATTTTGCGTACATGTCAATAAGTGCTGTGAGAACATACACATCCTGATCCAGGTGCAGCCTGATAGAGTATCCATGGATCCATCTTGCCTGCAGTGGATCTGAAATGTCTGCAAGAGCAGGAATGACACTGACAAGAGTGAACGAATCAGGTTTCACATTTTCCAGCTGCATCCTAGAGAAGAGCCTCACCGCATCATCTGACCTTCCGTTCTGCGTGCACCCGAGTATCATGGAATTCCATGAGATGCGTGTCTTGTAGCGCAACTCATCGAACACCTGGGCAGCAAGGTCGGTCCTCTTGCATTTGCAGTACATGGTGATCAGCGCATTCATCACCGACACATTGGAGTCAAGCCCAATCCTCACAAGTAGCTCATGGACGCGCCTCCCCTCATCGAGAAACCCTAGCTCGCCACAAGCATGCAATGCTGCCAATATAGACACATCAGTCACTTCTACGCCCTCTCCCACCATCCTTTTGAACAGAGCCAGAGCCTCTGTGGAATTCCCATTTTCAGCATACCCCTTAATCATGGCATTCCAGGACACGGAGTTTTTGACTGGCATCTGATTGAAGACCGCCCGCGCCACCTCAACCGCCCCGCACTTGCAGTACACGTCAAGGATCGCAGTGGAGACATTGACGAACTCATCGAATCCACCGCGGACCGCAAACGCGTGCACCTCGCGGCAGGCCCCGAGTGCCTGGGCGTCGGCGCAGGCAGGCAGCACGGACACGAGCGTGACGGAGTCAGGCCGCTCCCCGTCCTCCTCCTGCATCCTGACGACCATCTCCATGGCAGCCCCGGCGAGCCCGTTCCGCGCGTACCCCGCGACGAGCGCGTTCCAGGCGACGCGGTCCCGCACGGGCATCCGGTCGAACACCCTGCGCGCGTCCCCGGGGCGGCGGCACTTGGCGTACATGTTGGCGAGCGCCGTCGCCGCGAGGGCCTCCGCCACGAGCCCGCGCGTGGCGAGCTGGGCGTGCACGGTGCGGCCCGTGGCGAGGTCAGAGCGCGCCGCGCAGAGCTTGAGGAGGGAGGTGAACGTGCGGAGGACTGGGCCGGCCGCGGACGCGGGTGCGGAGGAGGACATGGCGACGAACGCGGCGAGCGCGCCCGGAAGGTCGGAGCGCGCAGCCGCGGCCCTCAGACGCGCGTGGTGGTCGGAGGCGGCCGTCCCGCCGGCGGGAGGAGACGGCAGCGGCGAGGCCGAGCAGAGCATCACCGCTGGCTCCCTCTTCCGGTGTATTATCTCTTTGGCAGCTCAGAAATCGCTTGCACGAATCTCAAATTTGATTGTTTTTTTTTTTTGGAGCAACCGGCAGAAGCACTGCCTTTTCTTAAAGAGGAAAATTTGGCCAATTTATAAGGGAAACTGACCAAAAACCGTACAACCCAAACGCCACACACCGGTCCCGAGGCCGCGCACCACACGAGCCGACAACACTCCCGCCCTAGCAAGAGGCATCACTCAAAGAAAGCTCCCGGAGCCGCCGCTCCGACGTCCACACCGGTCCCGAGATCGCGCACACTGGCGAGAACCGGAAAACAACCGAAACACAACACACCGGCCCCGAGGCCGCGCACGCTACGAGCCGACGACACTTCAGCCCAAGCAAGAAGAGACGACACTCAAAGACACAAGAGATTCGGAGCCGCCGCTCCGACGTCCACGCCGGTCCCGAGACCGCGCACCTGTCTAGCCGGCAAAGCTGCTGCCACGCAAAGCAAACCAAAACTTTCCTAGCAGAGTACCATACCTCCAAGACATCGCCCCCAAGGGGGAGACGACAAAGACGCCGCCGATGCCCGCTCTAGCGAAAGCCAAAGCTCAGGTTTTCACCCGGAGAGTCCGAAACTTCACACGACGAGGGAGGTGAAGGAGCTCCTCGACAATGCCTCCATCGAGGGGAACGACGTCCGAGGACACCGACATCGCCGGCACCAACTGAAGTGGATGCAGTGCTTTCGCGCGGAGTTCACCTAAACCCAAGTCGTTGAAGCCGATCCACCAAGGCGAAGAAGATGTGCCCGCGTCGCAGCTCGCCACCGCCGCCACACGAAGCCAAACCGTGCCATAATGCCACGGTGCTCCAGGACAAGCCCTTCGGCCGCCCAAACAGTCATGCCCTGCCGCCCGCACGACCAGGGCAGAGCAGCAGAGACCTCCACGTGCCGGAGCCACCGCTCCGGCCTTCACGCGCAGCAGCAGAGCGAACACCTCATATCGACTCGCCACCCACCGCGGGGCACCGAACAACACCCCGACCACCCGAAGAGCGGCGCCGCCGCGCCGCCGTCCAAACGCCATGGCACACCTCCACCATGGCTGCAGGTGCCAGCGATGGCAACCTGCCACCTGCAGTGGCCCACCAAAGCCGCCAGGTCGCCGACGAATCTGGGGCAGCTACCACACGACCACCGTGTCGAGGCATCCCCGAGATCCATCAACCTCCACGCAACCTCTGCGTCGAGGCACCACCTGGCTGCCACCCACCCAGCGCCACTACGTTCCCGGGGCCACCGCCCCGGCCTCCCCGCCGCCGTCAACCGCGCCCAGACTCAGAAACGAGGTGGTAGAGGACCACCATGGGCCAAGTCCGCCACCGGCAGCCACACGCCAGCGAGTAGACGCCGCAGCCGCCAGCGTCGAAGACTCACGCCGGCCAACCGGGACCAGGCAAACCGAGGCGCCGGACCACCACCCGCCGGCGGCGCGGAGGTTTCCGCCCCCGGCGTCGCCTGGGGAGCGACGCGAGGAGCGGGTTGTAGCGTTTTTATCGAGAGTATGCCACCTAAGTCACAAACCCTGTTCCGAAATGTGTTCCTTTTTAAAAACGGAATTGCTAGTTTACGAAGCTACATTGTGATTTTATTGCAAGTGAGATGTTGCAACTACGAAAAAATGTTGAACCATTAGATTTGCTTCGTGATCTTGTTAATGATAAGTTGCAACTAAAATTTGAGAACGTTAAGAGGTAGTTACACTTTTTTTTAAAGCTAGGAAGCGAAGGTAACAGATTTTTCACCTTAGTTGCAAAAAGGAAAAGAACAAAAAACAGACGAATAGTTCCTTTTTTACTTTTTAGGCAACTATGGCAGATATTAACTGGCCTGAACATTTTTTATTTAAATTATCAAACTAAGAAACAAACACAACGGCCGCAGAAAGTAGCACACAACACTTGGTAGAAACAGGGAACACAAAACCCGAAAATAAGCAATAACATAGATAATACGAGTAAGCCTTATAGTTCAAAGCACCAAGCTCCGTGGAAACATACCGAGCCTAACAAGATGAAGTATAGTTGGCTCAGTCGAAGACCATTCGTCCTGCCAGTGCCCAGCATAACAAGAAGATGTAGTAGGTATGAAGTCGTCTTGCATTTTCCTGGCGTAGTGGACGTCGAAGGAAATAACGACATTTTATCAACATGTTGCATCACTTGTTTATGAAGGAACCTCAATGTTTATTGACCGATATCAAACAATATTGCGGCCCCAGACGTTTTTAGAGTTGAGTATCGAGTCTTTGTTGGCTGCAAAGAGCTCCATTCCCGGTGTCCCCGATTCTCAAGCTAAGGTATTATCTCTTTTTTCCGTATCTATTATTGTTGCTAGGTGGTGGTGTATGAGACACTTGGTTAAGCTGGTTGAGCTCACCAACCCACGGAGCAGAAAGAGAGCAGTAAAACACACTTGATCGTGTTGGAAGAATTGAACAGAGAGTTGTGACATATTGTGTGCAAAGCATGAGTGGGTGAGAGTTTGTTGTAGCCTTAGGTGAAAGATGCATGATAATATATATGTGGAGAAAGAGAAAGCATTATCTATGTGGTTGGTGAGTAATTCAACAAAATCTATATTTTCATATAAATTCATTCTGGATCTGAACATTGACACTGGAATCTAAAACCAAAAAAAACTTTATATTGCTTGATTTCTGGAACAGAATATATTTTGTCCCCCACCCCCCCTCAAAATAGTTCGATACGCACGGTGCAACTCAATCAACACAAAAAAAAGTCAAACAAACCCCACTCTTGCAACTCAATTAAGAAAATAAATTTATGTTCAAAAGTGCATTTTAAAGTAGTTCGAAATTTGTAAAGATGCATAACATTATGTAACAGAACACATTTTTTCATAATTAACTAACTATTTCAATATTATAGTAAAATATTCAGGAACCTAGAAAATTTGGTAAGAACGTTTGTAATCTTAGATTTTTTTTAAAAAATAGAGAGCTTAGGAAAAATATGGAAGTGCTATGAAAAAAAAACAACCCGAAACCTTTAAAAAATGAAATAGCCGATTTACCTTATTTTCATTCTTATTCCTACACCTGTATATTACATTTCATATAGCTATCGGGTTTTACATGAAAACGACGGAATTTTATATGTCTTATGATCTAGATTTTAAAAACCAAATTTCCTAGTATATTTCTTATTTATATATTTTCCTCGATTTTTATTGTACCATCCGCTGAATCAATGAATTCTAAAGACACATAGTTATTATGAAGGTAACCCATCAAAGATGGCCCTTTGAGGGTCATGTTGCAATTGCCCGTAGACATCGATGGTCTTGGAATCTGTCCACTTTCCAAGCGTGAACGAGTTAGGTAATAGTGGTTGACCTCTTTTCCTGTGTGTGCGATGGTCTACTTGTGTATTCAGCTGTGTCTGCGTCTTTTTGTAATAGCATGCTCTATTCTTACAAAGAAAAATAAGAAAAATAATCTGATAAGCTATATTTTATTTTTGGTGATTATCAACATGATAGGGTAGTCTCACGACCAAAATTTCTCTTTTTTCACAATATTTTGTTTGTTGGTTGTATTACTCATCAAGCATGCCCCTTGATCACGACCAAAATATTTTAACAACAATATTCAAATTTTTTCTTTACCATTTTGATTCTTACAAAACAAGCATTCAGTTGCTTGGAATATATGGTGTCATACCATCCTCATGAATAGGGCGAGAACCTGATGGCATCCTCATTCTCTCCATATCCATTTATCACAGAATTCTAAGACATTTTTTTTTTAGAGAGGACCCCAGCATATGCATCGAAAATATGAATACAGCCTTTTTTATTGATGAATTCTAAGACACATAGTTGTTTGGAGACAACCCGTCGAGCCTTGATCACGTCACGACGACAACATTTCTTGCACGTGCGCTCTCCTCCCCTCCCCATTGTCGTGAGTGCACAATTGTTGCTCATTCTCATTCATCTCAATTACAAAGTTCCTCAAAAATAAAAAAATAAAAGTTGAGATAGAAATGATGCTTTTTTTAACAGGAAGATATATTAACTTTAAGGAACAAAGTTCATCGTGGCTCCGTAGATCAGAGCAAGATACAAGCGTGCAAAGTGGCACAATCCACCAAATGATAACAATAACACATGGTTTCGACACCGAAAACTGCAAAAGGAACCAAACGGCGATCGCCCATCCGTCGACAAGCCGGATCCGAAAGTGCCGCAACTGTAGTCTTCAGCAGCCTCTATGCATACCAGTTGATGTCCTGCGGGTGGTTCTCCCGTGGCTGGCGTCCGCATCCGAGGAAGGGGAGAATTAAGTCTGTAGATACCGAATGTCCATCACCGAGCTCAATCTCAAGGGTCCCTGTTGTTGAACCTGAGGAACCTCAACGGTAGCATTGTCGGCCACTACCGGTGGATCAACCCTAACAATAGGGACGGTGTCCACACCATGCTTATTATCACACTAATATGGCCTTGTGCAGCTAAACTTTGAAGTGAGATAATGCTCAATTGTATCAGGGTCATATATAGATTATGCATACTAGCTGAATGCTCGTGCGTTGCCACGAAGCAACAAAGTTAGACATAAAAGTATTAATCTAATTGATAACGTAATTTGCAATGTATACTTGGCACGCGCCTTACAACTATCTTATGACAAGTAGCACCTTATACTTGCTATAAACATACTTGGTTAATCAAACA
>NC_061508.1:13332815-13380173 GCF_022539505.1 Lolium rigidum | reverse complement strand
AGGTGGGCTCACCACACCCTGGCGCGCCCCCCTCCTTGGCCGCGCCGCCAGGTGGTGTGGGGCCCCCCTGGCCCCTCTCCGGCTCCCCTTCGGTGTTCTGGTCCGTCTCGGTGAATTATGATGTTTTGTCTTCGTTTCGTCGAATTCCGAGAATATTGCCCGAACAGCCTTTCTGGAACCAAAAACAGCAGAAAACAGGAACTGGCACTGTGGCATCTTGTTAATAGGTTAGTTCCGGAAAACGCATAAAAACATCATAAAGTGCAAGCAAAACATGTAAGTATTGTCATAAAACAAGCATGGAACGACAGAAATTATGGATACGTCGGGGACGTATCAATGCCCAAGGCATCCCCTTCTTCATCGACAACATCATCAGGTTCCTCCCCTGAAACTATATTTTTATTCAGTCACATCTTGTGTTCTTTACTTGGAGCGTCGGTTTGTTTTTGTTTTTGTTTTTGTTTGAATAAAATGGATCCTAGCATTCACTTTGTGGGAGAGAGACACGCTCCGCTGTTGCATATGGACAAATATGTCCTTAGGCTTTGCTCATAATGTTCTTGGCGAACTTTCTCCTTCGTTAAATTGTTATGTGGTTGGAATTGGAAAATGCTACATGTAGTAATTGCTAAAATGTCTTGGATAATGTGATACTTGGCAATTGTTGTGCTCATGTTTAAGCTCTTGCATCATATACTTTGCACCCATTAATGAAGAAATACATAGAGCTTGCTAAAATTTGGTTTGCATATTTGGTCTCTCTAAGGTCTAGATAATTTCTAGTATTGAGTTTTGAACAACAAGGAAGACGGTGTAGAGTCTTATAATGTTTACAATATGTCTTTTATGTGAGTTTTGCTGCACCGGTTCATCCTTGAGTTTGCTTCAAATAACCTTGCTAGCCTAAACCTTGTATCGAGAGGAAATACTTCTCATGCATCCAAAATCCTTGAGCCAACTACTATGCCATTTGTGTCCACCATACCTACCTACTACATGGTATTTCTCCGCCATTCCAAAGTAAATTGCTTGAGTGCTAATTTTAAATTCCATCATTCACCTTTGCAATATATAGCTCATGGGACAAAATAGCCTTAAAAACTATCGTAGTACTGAATATGTACTTATGCACTTTATCTCTTATTAAGTTGCTTGTTGTGCGATAACCATGCTTCTGGGGAACGCCATCAATTACTCTTTATTGAATATCATGTGAGTTGCTATGCATGTCCGTCTTGTCTGAAGGATCTACCACTTTAATGATTGGAGCATGCAAATTGTTAGAGAAGAACATTGGGCCGCTAACTAAAGCCATGAATCATGGTTGAAGTTTCAGTTTTGGACATATATCCTCAATCTCATATGAGAATAATAATTGTTGCTACATGCTTATGCATTAAAGAGGAGTCCATTATCTCGTTGTCCATGTTGTCCCGGTATGGATGTCTAAGTTGAGAATAATCAAAAGCGAGAAATCCAAAATGCGAGCTTTCTCCTTAGACCTTTGTACAGTGCGGCATGGAGGTACCCCTTTGTGACACTTGGTTGAAACATGGCATTGCAAAGATCCGGTAGTCCAAGCTAAGTAGGACAAGGTGCGGGCACTATTAGTATACTATGCATGAGGCTTGCAACTTGTAAGATATAATTTACATAACTCATATGCTTTATTAGTACCGTTGACAAAATTGTTTCATGTTTTCAAAATAAAAGCTCTAGCACAAATACAGCAATCGATGCTTTCCTCTTTGAAGGACCTTTCTTTTACTTTTATTGTTGAGTCAGTTTACCTATCTCCCTCCACCTTAAGAAGCATTGTGTGAACTGTGCATTGATTCCTACGTACTTGCATATTGCACTTGTTATATTACTTTATGTTGACAATATCCATGAGATATACATGTTATAAGTTGAAAGCAACCGCTGAAACTTGATCTTACTTTGTGTTGCTTCAATACCTTTACTTTGATTTATTGCTTTATGAGTTAACTCTTATGCAAGACTTATTGATGCTTGTCTTGAAGTACTATTCATGAAAAGTCTTTGCTTTATGATTCATTTGTTTACTCATGTCATTACCATTGTTTTGATCGCTGCATTCATTACATATGTTTACAAATAGTATGATCAAGATTATGATGGCATGTCACTTCAGAAATTATCTTTGTTATCGTTTTACCTCGCTCGGGACGAGCAGTAACTAAGCTTGGGGATGCTGATACGTCTCCAACGTATCGATAATTTCTTATGTTCCATGCTACTTTATTGATGATACCTACATGTTTTATGCACATTATATGTCGTATTTACGCATTTTCCGGAACTAACCTATTAACAAGATGCCGAAGAGCCGCTTCGTTTTCTGCTGTTTTTGGTTTCAGAAATCCTAGTAACGAAATATTCTCGGAATTGGACGAAATCAACGCCCAGGGTCCTATTTTTGCACGAAGCTTCCAGAAGACCGAAGGAGAGTCGAAGTGGGGCCACGAGGTGGCCAGATGACAGGGCGGCGCGGCCCAGGTCCTGGCCGCGCGGCCCTGTCACCTGGGCCCCTCGTGCCGCCTCTTGACCTGCCCTTCCGCCTACAAATAGCCTCCGTCGCGAAAACCCCAGTACCGAGAGCCACGATACGGAAAACCTTCCAGAGACGCCGCCGCCGCGAATCCCATCTCGGGGGATTCAGGAGATCGCCTCCGGCACCCTGCCGGAGAGGGGATTCATCTCCCGGAGGACTCTTCATCGCCATGATTGCCTCCGGAGTGATGAGTGAGTAGTTCACCCCTGGACTATGGGTCCATAGCAGTAGCTAGATGGTCGTCTTCTCCTAATTGTGCTTCATTGTTGGATCTTGTGAGCTGCCTAACATGATCAAGATCATCTATCTGTAATACTATATGTTGTGTTTGTCGGGATCCGATGGATAGAGAATACTATGTTATGGTGATTATCAATCTATTGTTTATGTGTTGTTTATGATCTTGCATGCTCTCCGTTATTAGTAGATGCTCTGGCCAAGTTTTTACTCTTAACTCCAAGAGGGAGTATTTATGCTCGATAGTGGGTTCATGCCTTCATTGATACCGGGACGAGTGACGTAAAGTTCTAAGGTTGTGATGTGCTGTTGCCACTAGGGATAAAACATTGATTCTATGTCTAAGGATGTAGTTGTCGATTACATTACGCACCATACTTAATGCAATTGTCTCGTTGCTTTGCAACTTAATACCGAATGGGGTTCGGATGATAACCTCGAAGGTGGACTTTTTAGGCATAGATGCAGTTGGATGGCGGTCTATGTATTTTGTCGTAATGCCCGGATTAAATCTTACTATATTTATCATATCATGTATATGCATTGTTATGCCCTTCTCTATTTGTCAATTGCCCGACCGTAATTTGTTCACCCAACATGCTTTTATCTTATGGGAGAGACACCTCTAGTGAACTGTGGACCCCGGTCCTATTCTTTACATCGCATACAATCTACTGCAATACTTGTTTTACTGTTTTCTTGCAAACAATCATCTTCCACACAATATGGTTAATCCTTTGTTACAGAATGCCGGTGAGATTGACAACCTCACTGTTTCGTTGGGGCAAAGTACTTGGGTTGTGTTGTGCAGGTTCCACGTTGGCGCCGGAGTCCCTGTTGTTGCGCCGCATCACATTTCGCCACCATCAACCTTCAACGTGCTTCTTGACTCCTACTGGTCCGATTAAACCTTGGTTTCTTACTGAGGGAAACTTGCCACTGTGCGCATCATACCTTCCTCTTGGGGTTCCCAACGGACGTGTACATCTACGCGCATCAAGGGCCCTTGCACCAGGGTAGAGCGTTATGCAAGAGGGACATCGAACACCGCCTCAAAGCGCAGGGTGACACGAGGACGTGGATTACAAAAGATCTGTACAAGCCGTTCCCGGAGCCCTGCGAGCCTTGACTTAGTGTGTGATAAACTAGCTATCTTCATCGGTTAGTTTGTATATATATCGATGGACGTGGTCTTTTGTGTGGGTCGTAATTAAACTCTAAATACTATGTTCATCGGTTTATGTGTATCGGTGGACGTCGTCTTGTGTGTGCGTGTCGCAAACTTATTGTTGCCGTGCTCAACTTTACTATATACTTTGCTCTAATATTTATCAACATATATATATATATGCATGATGTACTAATATGATATACTAATATGCCCTTGTCAATAGAGATGCCGACGTACGTTGTGTACAAGGGTCGGGTTTCAGGTGTCTACGAGGAGTGGCAGGACTGTCTCGAACATGTGCACAAGTTCAGCGGGAACAGCTACAAGGGATACGCGACTAGAGAGGAGGCGGTAGCACAGTGGAGGGCACACGTGGGCAAGAAGAAGAACCGGCTGAAGTTCTTGGTCCCCCTCTTACTCACCGCCACCGCGGTTGTACTCTACTTTACTTTAGTCTAGGTGGTCGGTGACGATGCATGTGCATATGAGACGAGATGAACACATGTATGTGTATGCGACGATCAAACACATTTATACTTGTGTAATTTGGATCTAAATGATGTAATGATGAAGACTTGTGTGTATCATGTCATTTGTGTGTCATTTCGACTATTTCGTTATTTCTGGAATGTGCTATGTATTTGCTGTATATATACCTGTATATTTCCTGTCAAATACCTGTATGTACTGCAGAAATGAAAAAAAATTCGAAAATCCAAAAATTAACATTCTGTGGCGCATGCGTTGGCAGTGCGCCATAAAAAATTGTAAGTATTCTGTGGCGCACGTATCCACCGGTGCGCCATAAAAACATTCTGTGGTGCATGCGGGCTAATGCGCCACGAATTCCAAACTTACGTGGCGCACTGGTGCGCATGCGCCACTGAATTCCAAACTTCTGTGGCGCACCCACTGCTGCGCCACAGAATTTAAATACTAGTCGCGTGGCATCTGTGGCGACGGCCATATGCGCCACAGAATCTTAATTTGGTGCGCCACAGTTAGCCCTTTTTCCACTAGTGTAAGTATCTTGTGGTTTTGATACACGTGATTTTTTACAACTATTGTATTGACGTGATACTGGATGCACCCATCTCCAGACGGTCGCTCAGGATATCTTGTCTCAGGCTGGTTGGTGTCTCACTAGTCGACTACAGGATCCTTAGTTGGCTTAGTTTCCAAGAGTTGATGTTCAGATGGTTGATTTATGTTGCAACCATGAGTGATCCATGAACTTGTAATAAATTTTTGTACTGGATGTTGAAGTTTTAATAAAGGCCGTGTGCATCATCACAATGCAGAGGCTGGGGTAATATCCCCTTTTCGAAAAAAAAACTATTGTATTGACACAATGTGAGACAAAAAAGAAGCCGTAGCAACGCACGGGCATTCAACTAGTACCTAATAATAAAAGAGTTAAGGTTTCTGCCAAAATTTTCCTTCAACAAATTTTTAGACCGTTTTGTCCTCCCACCAAATCGCATAATACGCACTGCCATGTACCGGTTCGTGTTTTATTTCCTCGACCTCCGTCTGAACAATCCTCCGGCCTTCCCCTTTTACCCCTAGAATCCTAACTTGAGACACAAAAAATTACTCCATGCTGCCACCGCCAAGTGAAAACGTTTCGTTGCTGGATCGAACGAAGTCTGAACAATTGCTGGCTTCGCTTGATATGGGTCGGCCAAACGGCCCAATTCACCAGCAAGCGGCCAATGCAGGATCACCGAGCTCATCCGCGTGGGTTCGTCTAGATCCGAATCGTATCAAATCAATTAAAACAGATGCCTAGATTAGTCCCACGTCGTTTTGTTACAGGAAGTCAGGCCAGCTTATATACGCAAATTTCCTCGAATCAACAAGCCGCGTGAGAAACAATAAGCAGCTCCATCGAGCGGAGTATCATCTAATGATCTGGAATGAATACACAACGAGAAAGGAAGCAGCGGCCGGAAGAGCCACTCTGATTACTCAACAATCCCACGACTCGCATGGCGGGCGGCGGCCCAGCCCGACGGAGGCGAGCGGGCGAGCTTTGCTCTATTTAACGGGTCTCGACAGGTCGGCTAAGGGGCAGACAAGCTTGGCGGCGATGAAGCTGTTACGGACGTGGATGAGGAGGACGGTGCGAGCGCGGAGCAGGTGGCCGCCCGATCTGGACCGATGATCAGAGGACTGCTTGGCCTATCCGGAAGCCCTGGCGACGAGTACGCCAAGACGTGCATGCGTCAAGCAGCCTGCTGCCATGATGTTGATATGCACTTGGTCTTCCTCCGCGCTTTTTTTTTTGTGGACAAAGTTGTCTGCTCCGTGCGCGTGTGACTGGGTTCTGCTGCCTTCCGTGCTAGCTATGTGCGTGTGAATGCTACACGTAGGATCGAATCTTCTAAGAGCTCTAAGCTCCCAGTGTTTTGCTGGCTTGTGGTTGATCGCTGGTTTTGGTCCTACATGTCTGCGGCTGACCGCAATGCGTGGCGTGCTTGTTTTTTCGGGTCTACCTGCCAGCGCAACAACGCGGGTGTGTGTTGGGTCGCCTGGAAACGCGTGGAAGGGTTTCTGTTGAGAGTAGAAATCGATAGAACGAGAGATTGAACAAATGATTGAATCAACTGTATTTATTCATTGAGGATTGGATCCTTAAATAGTACATCAAGAGACGGCATCAAGAGATGCGTCTGTTTACAAAAGGCGGTAACTAAGGTCGGTTTCCTGGAGGCAACGCTCCAGGCCCAACCGCTACGACGGTTTACAAGTGCGGGGATTATCTCCTAATTAACAGGCAGTTAATTATTCTTAATACTCCCCCTAATCACCGCTTCATTGCATAAGGATCCATCGTCTTGATCAAATCTCCTCCAAAAACCTCGTGGGAAAATATGAGGAGTCCTCCAAAAACCCTGTGGGAAAAATGTGAGGAGTAGTGTAGTATATGTTGTTAAAACTCCTTCAAACCCATTGGGAAAATAAGGAGAAAATGATACAACATATAATTGACATTGCCTCTTTGTTAACTCAATATGAGAAAACCTTATAAAAAGGAAAAAACCCATAGAGTTTAGAGAACAATATATGTCGTGTATACTTTCCTAAAAACCCCGGTGGGGAAAAGGGATAGTATGACATATGATCTTATGTTGATATTACCTCATTAAAAACCTTGATGAGAACCTGTAAAGTAAACTCACTAAGGGAAAAAGAGTATAATATGATGCTTTGAACAGGAATAGTTCAGGAAGATACTCCCCCTGAATCTTGCAAATCTCGGAGTCGTCGCATACCAATTCCGTGAATATATTTCTGGAACGTTGAAGTTGGTAGAGACTTTGTGAATAGATCAGCGAGGTTATCGCATGATTTAACTTGCAAGATGTTTATTTCTCCACTCTTTTGGAGTTCATGGGGATAAAACAACTTAGGGGCAATATGCTTAGTGATATTGCTCTTGACGTATCCTGTTTGCATCTGTGCAACACAAGCTGCATTATCTTCGTAGATAATGGTAGGTGATTCGATAGAACCAATTCCACATGATTGTTGTATGTGGTTTATCATCCTGCGAAGCCACACGCATTCGCGTGATGCCTCATATAATGCGATTATTTCAGAATGATTAGTGGATGTTGCAACTAGAGTCTGTTTCGAAGACTTCCATGATATTGCAGTTCCACCATGTAGGAACACAAAGCCGGTTTGTGATCTGGCATTATGGGGATCAGATAAATAGCCAGCATCTGTGTATCCAATCATATTGGTATCCAGATTTCTCTGAAACTGAAATAATAGGCCAAGATCCTTTGTGCCTTGGAGATATCTAAAGACATTCTTTACTCCCGCCCAATGGCGTTTGGTGGGAGATGCGCTGTGTCTAGCAAGTAGATTCACTGCAAATGCGAGGTCAGGTCTCGTACAATTTGCAAGATACATAAGCGCTCCAATAGCACTGAGATATGGAACCTCGGGTCCCAACATATCTTCTCCATCATCCCTCGGCCTGAACGGATCTTTCTCTACGTCTAGAGATCGAACCACCATGGGAGTTTTAGATGGATAGGATTTGTCCATATTGAATTTCTCCAATATTTTCTGGATATAAGCAGCTTGGTGTACCATTATTCCTGAGGGAAGGTGCTCGAGTTGGAGACCCAAGCAAAATTTGGTTTGACCCAAATCCTTCATCTCAAATTCTGTCTTTAGATGATTGCGTGCTTCATCAATATCTTGTGTGTTGCCAATGATGTTGAGATCGTCGACGTACACTGAAATGATGCAAAATCCTGAAGAGGACTTCTTGATGAAGACACATGGGCAGTCATCACTGTTGGAGTAACCCTTGCGAAGAAGGAACTCACTAAGTCGGTTGTACCACATCCGTCCCGACTGCTTTCAAGCCGTATAGAGACTTGTTCAGTTTACACGAGTACATGTTGCGTTTTGCGCTTGCATCCGGGACAGAGATTCCGTCTGGAACCTTCATATAAATGTCCGAATCTAGTGAACCGTAAAGATATGCGGTCACGACGTCCATCAACTGCATAGATAGACGATTTTGCACTGCCAAAGATATTAGATATCGGAAAGTGATACCACTCATAACTGGAGAATATGTCTCATTGAAATCAATGCCGGGTCTCTGCGTGAAACCCCGTGCTACGAGCCTTGCTTTGTATCTCACCACCTCATTGTTCTCATTCCGTTTCCGGAGGAAAACCCATTTGAATCCCACAGGGAAAACATTGGGAGGTGTTGGTATTGCTTCGTGAATACCTTCCTTTTATTAAGCGAGGCAAGTTCCGCTTGTATTGCATCCTTCCATTGAGGCCAGTCGGAGCGTTTTTCACACTCAACGATAGTCCTTGGATCATGATCATTAAGAAGGGTATTTGCAATTGTAGCAGAAAAATAAGTGTCGACAATCGTAGACTTACGGTTGAATGATTCTCCAGAATCGATATAGTTGATGGATATCTCGTGCACCGTTGATAACTCTTCGTGATTTCCCAATACGCTTGAGTCTAGGTGTTCCGATGTCCCGGCCAGGTGTGTGCAAGCTGGAGCTGGGTTGTGGAGGTTGCCCTTCCACCTGGGTGTATACTACCCATAAGGTGTTTGTCAACGTTGAGTTGACTTGCATTTATCGACTTTGAGGAGTTTCTCCTCACTCTCCTTTGCTGCTTGCGAGAAGCGGGATCCTGGTCGAGGCCGTACTACTCCCCTCTTTTGAGAACGGGCAGTTGAGTGGTTTTAGTTGGTACCTCCACTCTTTCGGGCGCATTTCGGCCGGATTCAAGGATTTTGTGACACCTTTTAGATCAGTAAATGAATCGCGCAGATTATTTGCAAGATGTTGCAAATTTATGATTTTCCGAACTTGGAGTTCGGTCTCTTGGGTACGTGGATCGGAGGCTGAAATGGCAAGAGCATTCCAATCAATTTCCGGGCATTCTTTCCGGTACTTGAAATCTCCCCTAATGCCGGAAAGTGTTCCTCGTCAAATATGCGATCAGCGTGACGGGCTGTGAATAGATCCCCAGTAAGAGGTTCCAGGTACTTAATAATCGACGGCGATTTGTACCCCACATAGATCCCCAGTTTTCTGTGTGGGCCCATGGATGTCCGCTGAGGTGGTGACATCGGGATGTATGTAGCACATCCGAACTTACGCAGATGGGAAATGCTAGGTGGATTTCCACGTACCAATTGCAGAGGGGAAGTACTGTGATATGCAGTAGGTCGCAATTGTATTAAGTCAGCAGCGTGTAAAACTGCATGACCCCAACACGAGGTTGGCAAGCTGCAATTCATTAACAAAGGTCTTGCAATGAGTTTGATCCTCTTAATAAGGGACTCGGCCAAACCATTTTGAGTATGGACATATGGAACAGAGTGCTGAACTTCAATCCCCAGGGCCATGCAATAGTCATTGAAGGCACGTGAAGAGAATTCTGCAGCGTTGTCCATGCGAATTGATTTAATTCGACTTTCCGGATAATGGGCCTGTAACTTAATTACTTCCCTCATTATCTTGGCAAATGCATGGTTTCGCGTGGACAGAAGGCACACATGTGACCATCGTGTAGACGCGTCAATCAAAACCATGAAATACCGAAATGGTCCAGATAATGGTTGGATGGGACCACATATGTCTCCTTGAATACGTTCAAGGAATTGAAGTGGTTCAGCTTGTATTTTAAGGTGCGAAGGCCTCAAAATTAGCTTCCCTGTGGCGCATGATGTGCACACAAAGTCGGATGACTGAGGGAATTTTGACTCATGCAAATTGTGACCAATGGAATTGCTAGTAATCTTCCTTATCATCCCGATGCCGGGATGGCCTAGGCGATCATGCCAGGTTTGAAATGCATCAACATTTTGGAAAATTACCTTGTAAGCAACATGTTCTACGGGCTTGATGTACGTATAGTACAGTCCAGACGATAGAGAAGGAATCTTTTCAAGTACTTGCTTGCCATATCCGTAATTTTTTGTGAAGAGTAGATACTCCTCTTTGTTGTCTTCATGGGTTTCGATGTGAAAACCATTCTTACGGATATCTCGATAACTGATTAAGGTACGTGAAGAATCGGGATACAACAAAGCATCCTCAATTATTACTTGTGTACCGTTTGGGAGGGAAAATAGGGCACGTCCAGTGCCAACAATTACCGTATCGCGTCCAGCGATAGTTAAAATATCTCCATTCATCTTTTTCAGAGTCTGAAAATATTTTAACTCCCTCAGTATGGAGTTTGTGGTAGCACTGTCCACAAGGCATAATTCCTCTTCCATCGGATTGTCCCCGTAGAGATCTATATATAAAAATGAAGAATTTTCAGTGAGAAAACCTTAATTGAATATATAGTATACAATCTCTATTATATCAAAGTGCTGATACAATATAACTGACAACAATACTTATGTTCTATTGCAACACCGCATCAGAGAATATTGAAATCCATCATGGTGATGTTGGAATGAACTATGCAAAATTAATGATAATTTCAAGAAGTGAACTTGAAATTAGTAGTGTGAACTTCAAATTGTTAAGTATGACATGTTGTAGATACTCCCCAAAATGAATTTTAGGGTCCATCTCTCAGCACTAGAGAGTATAATCTGATGAAATCAGTAGATACTCATATTTCTAGAACCTTATGTCATAACTTAATAAAATGTTTGGGAAAGTACTTTGTTAAGCAATCATAGTGTCATATATGACAAAATGTAGGCTTAAACAGTAGTGGTGATAGTCTGCAATGCAGTAGATCAATGCACTACCTTGTATTCCCAATACATCAAAATGAAGAAATCACTTGAAATTTTGCATATCAATTCGTGCTCGTATTAAGCCAGAGGGCTCAATTAAGACGATGAATTGATGTCTTATTTTTGCAAGAAATTTAAAATCTCAATTGCAATAGATGTAATTAATCTCAACATGTGACAAACATGGAAATATATTATATCACACACATCTGGAATATAAAGTACTCTACAGAAATGCAGTACTAAAATAGATATAGTCTAAAACGTAAATTAAACTACTGTTAGAACTGCTGATTTGCTAAAATCTGAAGTCTGTACGATACACGCGTACAAACATTAGGCAGGAAACCAGTGTCGGTGTGCAAACTAAGTCACTTTGGGCAGCCTAGTTAGCACCGCTGTCGGTGTGGTCAGGATAAGGTAGAAAAATTCCCCAAATCCTGCCGAAGTGCCGATGCAGTCGACTCCACACCCGCTTTCATGCGCTCCTGCCATCATGGCGCCGTTCACCGGCGGGCCGAGCTTCTCTCGCTGCGGACGTCCTCGTCGGAGGATCCTCCAGGGAGCCAAGTCCCCGGGGCGACGCCGTTGGAGACTGCGTCCGTGAACCCGAGCGCGGCCGGGTTCCAGGTGCCGGACCGGCCGGCACGGCCACCCGACGGCGGGCTCAGCGTGAAGCCAAGCGCCGTGAGGCGGCGGCTAGCGCGGGCGCGCGACGAAGGAGGCGGCGTGGCCGGGGTCGGAGACGGCAGGCGCGGGGTCGGGGACGACATGCGCGACGCGACGGCATCGACGACCACGGCGTTACCGTGCGGCGCGTCGTCTTCGACGGCTGGCGTCGGCGACGGAAGGCGCAGGGGCGCGATGGAGTCGGCGACCGCAGCGCTTGTGAAGCTCCTCACGCCGGAGTCCACTTGTGAAGATGGGAGCCCCGGTCGGCACCGACACGTAGGCGAGGGCGGCGCCCTCCATCTCAACAACCGCAGGGGTCGGAGACGGCAGGCGCGGCGCGATGCCGCCAGCGTCGACTGCGGCTGCACTAGAGGTGCCGCCGAACTCGAAGGTGGAGGCGGACGACCGCCGGACGGCAGGGCCGTACTCGTGCAGGGGGCAAACGACCCACCCGTGCGATGGACACCAGAACGGTGGTGGCGCCGCCGCTCGTGCCGCTTCGACGTTCTCGTCGGCCCCGAGCATTGGCGCGGCCGGACCAGCGAGGCGCCACCGGCGCGAGGGGCACCGGCCGTGGTGTGAGGCCGTTCGCCGGACCGGCACCGCTCTGGTGGACACGGAGACGGTCGCGGGAACTGCCTGGCCATGGCGGCGCGCACGGTAGCCTCCTGCACCGTGGCGGCGGCCGCTGTAGCGGCCAACACCATAGCGTCGGCCGTCGAAGCGGCGATGTCCTCCAACTCCATGCCGGCGGTTGCGTGCGGCCAAGTGCTGGCGACGTTCGTCCTCCTCTAGCAGACGGCGCAGGTACGAAGGCATGAATCGAGGCATCCTTCTCACCTGTCTGTTCTTGTTTCTCTCGATCTCGAAATCGCTCAGGATTGAGAGCGTGCTGATAACGTGTTGAGAGTAGAAATCGATAGAACGAGAGATTGAACAAATGATTGAATCAACTGTATTTATTCATTGAGGATTGGATCCTTAAATAGTACATCAAGAGACGGCATCAAGAGATGCGTCTGTTTACAAAAGGCGGTAACTAAGGTCGGTTTCCTGGAGGCAACGCTCCAGGCCCAACCGCTATGACGGTTTACAAGTGCGGGGATTATCTCCTAATTAACAGGCAGTTAATTATATTCTTAATAGTTTCGAGGCGGTTCCTTGGCTTTGACCACCAGGCCGACCTCTCTTGGTTCCTTGCCGCAGCCTTAATTTCCTCTGCCCACCATCACGGCTGCACGTCGCCTGCTCCTCAATACTACCGACGATTCTTTGCCTTGGTTAATCCTGGCGAGTGGCGAGAGAGATTCCGGCATGGCGAGCCCGGAGGCATCAATCTTGAGTCCACGCGCGAGAGAGGGGCAGAGAAGGGGTGACCAGATGGTGAGATGGTGGCGTCAGGGAGCTGGGGCTAATGGTGGGATGCGATGCGGGCGGCGGCGTGTCTTAGGGCTGGATTCTGGAGGCGTTGGCGCGCCATGGCTGTTGGGCTGAGGCGGTGGCACGCATCCTTACCCCATACCTCCCTGGTCCAACTCCAGGTCCAAGACGAGCTTGCCCTCCATCCTCCTGAGGCCGCCTCTGCGTGTGCCCGCTCTCCTGCATGCAGAGTTCCATCCATCCAAATAGGTGACAATTGTGTTCATGTCCGAGGTATGTAGGTGATGGCTGAGCCTCCTTCTTCCCCGATGTCCGTCCATTACAAAAGCAGGTCAACCTCCTTCGTATACCCCTTTCCTTTGCTCATGCACGTTTTCGTCGAACACCACATGCTGCACATTGCAGAGCACCCATGAGTGCTGCAAGCTTTCTTCTGCACTACCATCTGAAGTTTGGCCTTTGTTTTGATGATACTGATGGCTTGGCTTTGGACCTACAGGATCTCATGTAGAATTGAAAAGTGAGTTCATAACTTAATCAAAGGTTGTAGAAGCCTGATAATCCATAAATATCGTGTGGAGCTGTTTAGTTGAGTCATTTTGTAAAACTCACTCTGAATTGCAGATTGTAACCCCTTATACTTTGCTCAGTTTTGCTGCATAATTTTCCAACCCCTTATATCTCTATTATGGGCTTCATATTTATTCATGTAGCTGCAGATTAATTTGCTGAATGTTTGGCTGAAACCATGCAGTTTTGCTGAACTTCGATGCCCTAGCTATATGTATAGAAGTCGTCGTCTTCATGATTCATTAACCATCTTATATGTGAAGATTGGAAGAGAGTAATCGACATTCACGTCTTAAAAAGATTGGTCCAAACATGCCAAATTAACTTATGCTGCTATGCATGAAGTATAATATTCCTCTCACATTTTGATGTCATGTTATCCATATAGCAATTCCTCAATCTGCCGTGACACGTCCTTATAATGGCATCAAATAATGGCGTACGGCTGACTTGTTTGGTGTTGTCATGAGAGGAATATAAAATTTGTTCCTCCATATTGATTAAATCCTTCTTGCAGAAAAGCAATGTTGATCAGTTGTGACTGATGTACCTTTTCAATTTTTTTTGTTTGCTGTAGAATCTTATGAGCCAGAAGAAAAAAAAATCCAGGTTAGTTTATACTATATTGAATTATTCAGTTGCTTGTGCTATTCCACCACCCAAGTTTATTCTGCGAAAATTATTACTTTATCCACCCAAATTTTCTATGAGGTAATTAGAATGATTTCAGTTTTTTAGAACTGGTGTGTGCAGATAAGATAAATTCGAATATGGCTGTCATTTAGGAATGGCCCTTTAAGAGTTCAATGTGAATCAAATATGGATTTTTCTCATGAAATACACCTCAAATTAATTAGTGTCGTGCTTGCTATCTAAAGGCTATTTAAAATCATCCCTTGGATTTTCAATATGAAATTTACTACTTTTTATTGTTTCTTCTATAAATATGGGTGGCTTTTATAATCTACAGTGGTTTGCACATGCAGGTTGTGTGAAGCTGTACATTTTCCTGATATTCGACGAAAATTTGTGTCGTTCTTTCTGCCTAGGACGGTGTTTCCATATTCATTTTAAGTTGATGAAAAAGATCAAACCTGAAGCTACCAGTTTGGTCGTCCATTCTTAAGTTAGCTTTGTGTTCCAGTCGTTAGTTGGCCATTGCCTTTATTTAGCTGATGCTTAACTGACGTTTGTATTAGCCACTGATTAACAATATTTTTATTCTTTCTGATTATAATTTCACTCAAGTGTTTAAATTTTTTATGTTGTTGAGTAAAAATTCCTCAACAAGCATGCTTATTCTCAATGAAGAACAAAAGCTATTCACTATACTTTAAGCAATTGGTGTTTAACACATCTTATGATGTAGGTAAGAGGAACCTGAACCCTGAAGTCCTGAGCACCAATATAAGGTGATTCTTCTCTTCTATGCATAGCTCTGTAGGTGTGACTATCTCACATTTCAGAAAGGATGTCTGATCCATTTATATTTCTCAATCCATTGTTTCCTAAAATTTCTAGACGCAACAAACATCTGCTGGGCACATGCCCACCCCCCTGGATGATTGAGCGATATCTTTGCTCTGTACATAGTACGGAAAAGCTTTCATGATCTTTTTTGCTTCTTTGTTTTCTTATTGTTTTCTCCTTTTACTTTTCTGTTTCGGGCTACACACACACCATCTTGGTGATTTCTTCTACGATTGACGCTCATTTAGTTCCATGTTCGAAAACAAAAATCTATTGGGCACAGACATACAAGTGTGGTGTGCCCTTTATCTTTCTTGCACTAGACATGTATGTCTTAAAACTTCAGTTCAGTACACTGCTGGTATACACAATTACCTATTGTTCAGATTGTTCCATATTGACGGAAAAATCATCCACACTAAAGCAAATTAATTCTTATTGTCCATGTGTCTCTACTTGCAAGTGTAGCCAATATGAAAATACAGAAAAAAAATATAAAGTAAAGCTTGAGAATGTTTCCATATTAATAATTCTAATATTTAACATAGCTTTAGAAAATCTATAGAAGAAAATTTGAATCAGTGTTGAAATGTAATGTCATCTGATGAAATGATAAAGTGATATTTTCCTAGGAAATGGGGTAATGTGGACATGTGGTTGCTCACTTTGCTTTGTGATGTTAAATCCAATCGAAGAAAGTTGTCGCAGCAAAACACAAAGAAAAAAAAAGCAGATGATTGAAAAAGAAAAACGGGCGCGGCAAGGCGCGCAGGGTCCTTCTAGTTGCTATCTGATTCCTAGTTGACTGTCAGATGCCTTCATATCCTTCAGCGACAGAGGTGTTCATATTGGAGTGGTCTCGGGCTCTGCTGCTGGCTGGCTACTCTAGGACGACTCCAGATTGCTACTTCAAGCCAACGCCCGCATGACATTGCTCCTATCGATCTGGACCGTGGTCTCGCGCGGGTTCGGCATAGCTACGCACTACGCAGCTAGCGCACTCCAATGCCAAACAAACAGAGATGTCCACAGATAAATGTGAATCACACTTGCCGTTTCCCCAATCAAAGCTTCGTCAAGCTACTCGAGCTTGATTCAAAAAGTCTGCGAGCTCCAAGTCAGATTTGTGTTTAGCTTGTGTAGCCCTCAAGTCGATTTCAGGTAGGTTCCGCTGAGGAAGGGCACATGGTGCAGCCCACTCCATCCCAACTAGGCAGAGGTTCGAGCTGGACAAAAGATTGCTTTGTTAATTGCTCTTTTCTTGATCAACAGTCTACGATAGACCATTAAATTAGTTGTTATAAATTTATGTAGTTGTTTGTACCAAGAGTTAATACTATTCTTAATGTCTAGATATGACATTGTTAAAGTGTTAGGGTATTTGTGCGACCATATTAACAAAGAGTAACAACCGACAGGGGCGGAAGACCCAGTAGGGCGAGGTAGGGCGGCCGCGCGCCCTACCTTGATTATTTCGTTTTTACCCTATATACCTAGTACATATGACCAGAATTTGCAGCTGCCATGATTTCTTCATCTGTAGTTTGTCGTGGTGGTGGAGAAGAACGAACCAAGAGGAAGAAGACTAGATGGGTGAAGCGTTATGGGCTTGTGGTCATGGGCCGTACGGGAGCCGTACCCTGCTATCCTTTAGTCTCCTCAGCAGCAGATTTCTTTATCTCAAAAAAAAAACAGCAGATTTCTGCGTGTCTAAAAAAAAATCAGATGTCTGCGTTTCCCTAAAAAAAGGAGCAGATTTCTGCGCTTTCTTTTGCAATTAGGCATGCAAAGAAAATTTGGAAGAAGAGGCTATCGTACACGTATGTTGTACTGCACAAACTGTACCAGGTCCTTGGCTGCTTATATACTCTTTCATTTGTACTTTCATTCTCACTCTCATTTCAGAGTACATATTTAAGCATCCAATGAGTCATTCAAGGAAGGAAAGTAGCTCCAAGACTCAAATTTTCTAGTAGCATAGTAGGGTCAATTTCTAATGAGGTTCCAATTTGATAAAGATTCATAATCTTAAATGTTGAATAGTAAATAATTCCCTTATTGTAATTAGAACAACATATAAGAACATCCAGAATTTTAAATTCAATTGTAAAGACGTCTTATATTTACAAGCCGATCTGACAAGTTGTTTGGAAAAAATGAGACATTATTTTGTTGAACATGTTTTGAATTCTTTCATATATTGATGATTTTGGTTAAATGATGGACTATTCATAAAAATATTATAGTTAATTCAATTTGATTGTACAGTTATTCTCGATAAAAACCGTTAGTAGTTGTGCACCATAAAATTGTATTATATGATACAATTTTCGCCCTACCTCAATATTTTTTCGTCCTCCGCCACTGACAACCGATGTCCAGTAACTATATATTTCATATCTCTTCTTAGTATTTCCACCCTTTACAAAGTGAGGAAACGTCTCGTCAAATAATATTTTTCACTGAAGACAATTGGATTTTCCAGTAATTGAATTTTCAAGGCTGAAAAATATTTAATAACAATCAACCGGAGCTACGCTCCGGAGAAAGCTTGGTCTTCTCCCGGTGCATCGCACATACACTTTTGCTAGTATATTTTAAAAAATGGTTTCTGCCGGAAATTAAAGAATACACCGTCCTAGCCTCGGACACATAGAAAAGGACAAGATAACAAGAGCCTGGACAATTGTCGTCCTATCCTCCACCGACAATTGGCATCTTGCACAGCTGATTGATTATTTAAACACGTGATAACAGGACAAGAGCCGCGCAGCCAGTATCTCGCCGTGTCCTTACCATTGGCATCTTAGCTGGACTGAATATCTAATCTGCTCACCCAGTTCAAACAATGAGAGGGCGGCGGAAATATTGTCCAGATAGCTATATGTTGGGAGAGGCAAGTCGGGGTTCCGTCAGCAAACTAGAGAAGTTAGAATAAAGTAGTATGTCAGTATGTGTGTACTAAGTCCTAATCAAAAATTCCACAAACCAATGATTTAGATGCTACTACAAAGCATAAGGTGGACTGTAGCGGGCCGCCGGCTGATCCGCCAGCTACAAGTAGCGGCGTCCGACAATGGATGCATACGCCTCGATCTTAGAATAAAGCCACATCAGGTGTTAGCAAGTAGCATCCCGGACGGGCGCAGATCGATCGAAGAGAGCGATGGAGATGGGAACGGTTGCGTGGACAATCCAGGAGTACGCCTTCACGTTGGTGGCCATGGCCGTGGGGTTCCTAGTGGTGGCGTACCTCTACGAGCCCTACTGGAAGGTGCGGCACGTCCCGGGGCCATTGATGCTACCGCTCATCGGCCACCTCCACCTTCTTGCCATGTACGGCCCAGACGTCTTCTCTGTGCTCGCGAAAAGGCACGGCCCGATCTTCAGGTCTGGATTTCAATACCTGATAATGTTTATATATGTTGTCTTTCCGGATATATATATGAAATATATAAATGGTTTTGGTACGATTTGCGTGTAGGTTTCACATGGGAAGACAGCCGCTGATCATTGTCGCAGATGCAGAGCTTTGCAAAGAAGTTGGCATCAAGAAGTTCAAGAGCATGCCTAACAGGAGCATGCCTTCGCCTATCACCAACTCCCCGATCCATCAGAAAGGCCTCTTCTTCACACGGTAGCTACCTACCCCAGATCATTGAATTTGAGATTGAGCACCGGCCGGGTATCTTCGGATTAATTATCAGTTGTTCTCTTTTAGATTGAACATGGAAATTATTCGCCATTAGAGGGATTCTGTGTTGGAACTTGGAACTGGGTATCTGAAAATTCTGTGTTGGTCAGGGATTCGAGGTGGTCCGCGATGCGAAACATCATCATCTCCATCTACCAGCCATCCCACCTGGCCAGCCTTATCCCTACCATGGAGTCCTACATCGAGCGCGCTGCTGGAAACCTGAGTGACGGCGAGGAGGTTGTTTTCTCCAAGCTCGCCCTGAGCCTCTTCACCGACGTCATCGGACAGGCGGCGTTTGGTGCGGACTTTGCTCTGTCAGGAAAACCTCTGTCGCCCGACGACAAGGGTGGCGTGACGCCAAAAGTGTCGAATGAGTTCGTCAACATGCATCTCCATGCGACCACGTCGCTCAAGATGGACATGTCGGGGTCACTCTCCATTATCGTTGGCCAGCTGCTTCCATTCCTGCATCAACCGTTCCAGCAAGTGCTCAAGAGGGTACCCGGCGCGGCCGATCGGGAGATACATCACGTGAACCAAGAGCTTAGTAGACAGATGGACGGCATCGTCCACGACTTGGTGGCGGCCAGGAAGCACGATCCGGCATCGCAGCAGCACAAGGACTTCCTCTCCGTGGTCCTCGCGGCGAGGGAACGGGGCGGCGCGGCTGTCGAGGAGCTGCTAACGCCGGACTACATGAGCGCACTGACGTACGAGCACCTCCTTGCTGGGTCAGCCACGACATCCTTCACGCTGTCCTCGGTGGCCTACCTCGTCGCCAAGCACCCGGAGGTGGAGGAGAAGCTGCTCGCGGAGATAGACGCGTTCAGCCCATGCGATCGCGTACCTACGGCAGACGATCTGACGACGAGGTTCCCTTACCTCGATCAGGCATGCACGCACGGACCTTCTCTTTAAATTAAAGGAGCGCGCACTATAATTGGACCGGCTGTAGTTAAATTTATTTAAATCTGTTACACCTACATGCAGGTGATTAAGGAATCAATGAGGTTCTACATGGTGTCGCCATTGGTGGCGAGAGAAACCTCAGAGAGGGTGGAGATTGCTGGATATGCCCTTCCCAAGGTACACTTCACGCCCTACACCCCTGTCTCTTTCCAAATGGACATCCTACCTACCCTCCATCTCTTTGTCATTGCTTTGAGATTGATACATAAGAGCATCTCCAGCCGCGTCCCCCAAACCGTCCCCCAAACCGCGCCGGATTGAGCGTTTGGGGGACGTGTTGTTAGTCGTGCGCGTTTGGGGACGTCGCTCCCCAGCCGCGTCCCCCAAACGCCGCCCCCAAACATTTAAAATAATTTTTCTTGGCATTTTTATTTTAATTTCCACAAACTAATACATAATTGGGAACGTGGTTTACACAAATACATAGTTAGGAACATGGTTTTCCACAAACTAATACATAGTTTGAACCATGGTGGACACAAATATAAAATATTGCAAAAAAACTAAACCTAACTAGGCCGTGCATCGGCGGTTTCCTGTGTTCGCTGCTAAGAAACAACACTCCAGGGCACACCCAATCACCTAAACTGGAAAATCCAGCGAGAGGATGGTGCCCTTGTTGGTTCTACCGATGAGGCGAACAGGCAGAAACCTCCGTGCACGTATTCGCTGCGAAGAAACAACACTCAGTCGTCCTCCGAGTCGGTGCTCGTCGTCGTGGGAGTCCCCGTCGACGTGGTAGTCCCGGCGGCGGCGACTCTCGTCGAAGACCTTGATGCTCATGTCCCCGTTGCCGAAGTAGGAGAACACGAGGATGAAGCCGGCTTGGAGGCTGTGGTGGCGCGCGAACTTCTCCCGGCCGATGTTGAGGTACATCTTGCCGCGCGCGTCGTAGATCGCGTCGACGATCCACCGGCGGTAGCCGCACGAATGCTCCCGCAGATGCATCGTGCGCGGGCGTACGCCGCCGACGTACTCGGCGAAGGAGTCCGGCAGCCTCTGGATGCCGCGCGGGTCGCCCTTGAGGACGTGGACGAACTCGAACATGACGTCCTGCTCCACGTCCATCTCCGACGATGAAGACGACGGCGCGGGAGGCGACAGCGATCGTTCAGCTATGCCGCGGCCACGACCACGACCACGACCACGGCCGCGGCCGCGAGGTCGGCCTCCGCCTCTACCAGGCATGGCGGCGAGTCTTGTTGAGAGATGGTGGCGGCTAGGGTTTGGGAGAGAGGCGCTAGGGTTTGTGTGTGAGAGGGACGATGAGAGGCGCCCCTTCTTATAGGCCGGAGGGAGGCGGAGGAGCGGTGGCGCTCATTAACGCCGGCACGCAGAGCTAGGCGCGACGGGACGCGTCGCTGCGCCTCTGCGGGAACTGCACCGTCGCTGCGCGCCAATAACTTCCGTCGCGAGGTAGGCGGCGGTTAGGTTTAAATTAATTGTGCCGCCGACGGGTCGGCCCCGCCACTCCCCGCCTCGCTTTCGTTGTGTCCGGCGTCCCCGGTGCGTCCCCTGTGGGACGGGGACGGGCTCGGGGCGCCGGACACCATATAGGGGCGCGCCGGACAAAAAAGGGCTTTGGGGGACGCGGCTGGAACACTTTTTTTGTCCGGCGCGCCCCAAATCCCTTTGGGGGACGCTTTGGGGGACGCGACTGGAGATGCTCTAAGGGCATGTACAATGGTAGAAAAGGCATGTCTTCCCTTATCCCACCACATCATCTAGAGAAGACAATTGGTATAAGTCCTACAATCTCTTATAGCCATATCTAGCAATTAATAATAATTAAATTAAATTTGGTAGGAAATTATGTTTCTAAGGGAATACATGTCGTACAATAGAGAAAATAGCCTTCCCTTATTTTCTAAGAGATGATCTCTTAGCCAAGAGAAGACAAACTTCTCTTCCTTCATTCTCTCTCCTCCAACTAAGCAAAAATCCGACGTGGCACCTCTAAGAAAAGGCTGACGTCACCTCATTATATGTGCCCTAAAAGAAATCTTTGCATGATCTCACACACACATTTTTTAATGCATGGATTTATTTGCTAGTGTGGATTGAATTTAAGAAAAACTAGCAAGGTTGCCCTCACAAATGCGAAGGGATCATCTTTAGCTTGTCGAATCTACTCATGAGATAAATTAATGGTGCAATTAATGTACATCGGACACATAGCTTATGAAAATATTATCTTAGATAAAATATCACATATTTGGTAAATATGAATAACTTAAATTCCTGGGAAGTTGTCCTTATGACATTTCTATGAATAACATGTCACATACTTCAGAATGTGTCTATCTTCAATAATTAAGATATATCCAATTATATTGCTAATGTTGTTCAAGAAATAAATGGGTTTTAATACACCGTAGGGGTCTTTCCCTACGGTACCAAGGTTCAAAAAAATGGTTTTACGAAAAACTATTGGTTGTGTTCTTTTACCACCATATTTTCTAGACTAATTTTATACATTTTATATTTATTACATGTGCTTTAATTTGATAACTGTGGTACATTATGAACACTCAGCAGGATGAATTCAAATGGACAAAATGGCAACTACAAAACCAACACTCCATGCTAATTCATCCCCTGCTTGTAGTCCCAATAAAATATTTGGATAAATTTGTAACAAAATAACGGAAATATTTTACCCACAAAATAAAGGAAATCCTATTGAGCGGTAATGAAAACACAAAATGAAAATTATCATTTCACCTTGTTCTAATAAATTTATTCCCTTGTCTACGCCCTCGATTATGAAATACTCATCGTTCTCTGTTAATACTAAAATATGTCACACTTTAGAACACAAAGCATCACCAACATTTAACTTCGAACCTTTTAATGAATATATTTTGTGAAAAAATAAAATCAATAAATATGTTTTTATCAAATTTAATAACACTATTTTTAACCTCTGAAATGTTCTAGAAGTCAGTATATATTTAAAAAAAGGTTGTTGTTAAGTTTTTTTCATCAAATTTCGACTCACTTAAAGTGAGCTCACACAAACAAGTAATAGCCGAGTTATATTATCCATGGATGAAGAAATCATGACTTTGTACTCCCTCCGTCACAAAATATAAGGCTTATCAGTTTAGTCAAAAGTCAACACATCATAACTTTGACAAAGTTTATAGACAGGAATATCAGGGGAGTGATGTTTTGGCTCTTGGTTGCATTTCCTCCTTATATTTTTAAATGAACGTTTCATACATTTTGAAATGTCAAATATTTCACGTGTACATCTTTAGATGATATATATGTACGCACAAAGTCTTTCCTTGCAAAATCGACTTAATTATCAGTGGGGCTGTGTAACAAATACACAATTTGGAGCTAAAAATAAGGCTTTTTGGGGTACATGTTTTGTCTTTCTTACATCAACCATAAAAAATATCAGGTTTTCATGAAACAGTACGAACGCACATAGATTATCGAGGTGTACATGCAAATTTTTGTCGAAATTTATTGACAAATAAAATTATGTTTTTTTAGTGGAGGGAAAATGTGCATCGAGGAGTACGTAAATTGCCTAGATTTCCATGTGACATTCTCGATTTCAACATCGTGCACATTAAGTGTGTTATGTAAAAATATGTTAAATCATAACTATCAATTATATATAGATCTAACAGTGTAAATAATTTAAGTGATGTAAATTAATGTCGTGTCTCTATTTTAAATCTCTGTATCTTGATTTTAGTATATAATAGATATCACTTCAAGTGAGCTCACACAAATAAGTAATAGCCGAGTTATATTATCCATGGATGAAGAAATCATAACTTTGTACTCCCTCCGTCACAAACTATAAGGCTTATCAGTTTAGTCAAAAGTCAACACATTATAACTTTGACAAAGTTTATAGACAGGAATATTTGGGGAGTGATGTTTTGGCTCTTGGTTGCATTTCCTCCTTATATTTTTAAATGAATGTTTCATACATTTTGAAATGTCAAATATTTCACGTGTACATCTTTACATGATATATATGTACGCACAAAGTCTTTCCTTGCAACATCGACTTAATTATCAGTGGGGCTGTGTAACAAATACACAATTTGGAGCTAAAATAAGGCTTTTTGGGTACATGTTTTGTCTTTCTTACATCAACCATAAAAAATATCAGGTTTTCACAAAACAGTACGAACGCACATAGATTATCGAGGTGTACATGCAATTTTTTGTCGAAAGTTATTGACAATTAAAAATATGTTTTTGAGTGGAGGGAGAATGTGCATCGAGGAGTACGTAAATTGCCTAGATTTCCATGTGACATTCTTGATTTCAACATCGTGCACATCAAGTGTGTTATGTAAAAGTATGTTAAATCATAACTATCAATTAAGATCTAACAGTATAAATAATTTAAGTGATGTGAATTAATGTCGTGTCTCTATTTTAAATCTCTGTATCTTGCTTTTAGTATATAATAGATACCATCAAGTTTCGCGGTGTTTTATTAACTTTCAGAAGTCAATGTTGAGAAATTATCAAAATATGTTCAATATTGGTCTTGTTTTGTAGCTCCTTTTGTTGCGAACTCAAAATATTCAGATGGTTCGAAAATTGAAATTGTGGTTCTAAAGTTACGAATATTTAAAATTTTAATTCTAGATCTAGTATTATATATGGGGATGATTCGAGGACACACGGTGCATAAAATAGAGGAGAGAGAGAAGTGGGACGATGCACGAAACAAACTCATTTCTTCCGGTAAACCATGCACTATGTTGAACCGATTCAATAGAATATGTATCCGAGTAGGTAAAATTTGTTGCTATGTATTCAATATGTTATGGGCCCCATTTTCTGTTCAACAACTACCAGTTTTCTCCCATATGCAGCCATCTGCCTTACATGTCTGCCAAAGGTCCTATACATACATGCAAAGAAGGGAACCAAGTAATTGACTATTTATGAACCCATGGTCTACTATATCAAGAACCACATGGTAGGCCTTTCTAGTTCGATTTTGAGCACATAGTGAATGGTCATAAATCATTCGGTGGAACCCATTTGGCCGATATGAGGAGAGTCGGTCAAGACAATATATACTACTCCTTTCTTCCCATGAAAGATGTGGCTAAGACATTTTTCGTGGGATGGATGAGTACTTAACAACAAATTATTAGCAGCCAAGTATCTACACCCGGCTATGAGCCCAACTTTCTTTTAACAACTAGCAGTTTTCTCCCATATGCAGCCATTCTCCCTCATATAACTGCTAAAGGGCCTACACATACATGCAAAGAAGCGAACCAAATAATCTATACACTTTTCTTGTTAGACTTTATGAACCGATGCTCTACTATGTAATGAATCGCATGATATGCCTCTTTGGCTTGCTTTTGATGACATGGTAGATGGTTAGGCATGTCGTTTGGTCAGGGACGGAGCCATGAGTTGATCTTAGTGGGACGGAGCTAGACTAATCAGTACCTGCTTGCCCCCTTGTCTCCATCCCTTTGTTTGGTGGAACTAGTTTGGCAGATACGAGGAGTGGCGACGACGATAATATATGCTACTCCCTCTATCCCAAAAATATTAGATTTATTTTCCTCAAAAAAAAATATTAGATTTATGTAAATTTAAGTTTTTCTAAAGTCGAAGGGCTGTTGTTTATTTTAGAGTAAGTTCCAGTTTTTATCCCTTAGATTGAATTTTTTGACACTAACTTCCCCATTTAATATTTTTTTCATCTGTATTACCCCGTTTAACAAAAGTTTTGCCAATTTTCACCCTCTTTAAGATTTTTCAAATGATTTTTCATGTGGATCAATCGGCACTTTTCCTTGATTTTATTCCCGCGACCAAAGAAAACCTCAACCTTTACAGAGTACATAATCACCATTTTGCTGGAGTACCTAATCACCATTTTGCTGGAGTACCTAATCACCATTTTGCTGGAAATAATGACGACACCAGTGTGTGTCTGAGTTGAGCTTGATTATATCACTGAGTAACATGCGCCAGATCTCAAAAAAAAAAATAGTAACATGCGCCTTGACTGTGTAAGTATATAATCACGGGTACAACTCATGTAATATAATCTTAATGCCTCGCAAGAAACACGAAGAAGCACACATGGTTGCGTGTATGTGGCTAATCAATTCTCAGCATCACATGTGCATTGCTTGCTAGCTATGAGATTTTTATACAGCCAACAGCTTGCCATCGGCCAAATGCTCCACTCTAACATTCAGAAAAAGGAATTCACTTAGTTTAACTCTGAGATAGCCAGCGATCACCTCGATGAGTTCCCTGCCGTCATCGATTGCTGCCTCAAAGTAGTGTGTACCTACGTCTAACAACCTTGCTGACTTGGGCGCGGAAACTGAGGGATGTTACATGCCATCGGGCCAAACGCTTCACTTAAACATTTAGAAGAGGAACACCTTAGATTGGCTCTCTGATTTTTATAACTGGGTAAAAACTGACAAAACTTTTGTTAAATGGGGTAATATGGATGAAAAATTGGTAAATAGGGTAATTGGTGTCAAAAATATGAAACTAAGGGGTAAAAACTAGAATTTACTTTTTATTTTACAAGGAACTCGTAAGCCTTGACATGGGTAGAAGTAATGTCTGGAACTGGTTGCTATTTATGCAGGGCACGTGGGTGTGGCTAGCGTTAGGCGTTCTCGCTAAGGACCCCATCAACTTCCCGACGCCGGAGCAGTTCCGGCCGGAGCGATTCGATCGTGATGGTGATGAGGAGAAGCAACGTCATCCGTACGCATTGATCCCCTTCGGCATAGGCCCCAGGGCCTGTATCGGTCAGAAGTTCTCCATCCAAGAGATCAAGCTCTCCATAATACATCTGTACCGTCACTACGTGTTTCGTCACTCTCCAGCAATGGAGTCACCTCTGGAGTTTCAGTATGGGATCGTGGTCAACTTCAAACATGGAGTCAGGCTCCAGGTCATCAAGAGACAGAAGGATTAGATTGTAATACGGTTATGATTTGTTTCTTTTGTTTTATGGTTGTTTGTGCAATATATGGACTTTTCAAGAATATGTACAGCTGGTTGACCTAAGATGCATTCTTGCACGTGGATGTTTTTTTTGTGGGTATTGCATTTGTAAGTCTTATGGAATGCGTACCGGTAATAACATGTGAGTTCCCAGGTTTACAGCTTTTGCTTCAGTGCCCCCCCCCCCCCACACCCGCCTGGACGGTCATGAATACCTCTTTGCGAAAAATGGCAAGGTCAGAGGCCACTCTTCGGAAATTTCGAGAAAAACAAAATGAGGTAAAGTGGGCCACCAGGTCTCCTTTCGCCATCGACTGTCCGATTCGCTTCAATCTTGCACGAACCGACTTGGCTTGACCTAAAAAAAACCCTATATATATATATGACCCCCCAGGATTTCCTAGAAGAGACGACGGTGGAGATCAAAACCACCAAAAGAGAGAGTCTGTTGGCCGCCGCCGGAGGAAGATTGGAGGGGGAACCGCTGCCGGAATCACCTCCAGCCGCCTCTACCCCTTCACCAACGCCTCCTCATCAATCTCCATGATGAGAGGGGGGTTGTCCACCCCTATAAAATGGGTTTGTGATGGTAACTTGATCCAATCTCTCTCTCTATATATATGATCATAGTTGAATTACATGTGATATGCCTTGTATGTCTATGGATCTATCTATGTAATTCCAATGTTGGATATTATAGTGTATGATGATACTTGTTATGCTTCTAAGGTTGTGTTGGAATTTTTATTATTTTTCATACTTCGGAGAAGCTTCTATGATACATATTATGATTTCTATTCTTAATGCCTTATTTATCCTGTCACGAGGTGCTTGACATCACCAAGTGTAGGTAGATGGGAGAGATGTGATTTGTTCACACAACACATAAACCATTGTATCCATGTCTAAAAGTGTTTACCATATAGTAGTATGATGTATGTAGGTACTGGATGGCCAACTGACATATGGCATATGCATTGAATGACTTGTCAATGCAGCACCACATCCTTTATCTGGAGGTAAAAGGGGAGAAGTATGATGTGTAGTGTGACAATAACTAATGTCGGACTCACAACAACAACACAAAGGATTATTTCTTTCACCTAGGTGTTCTTGGACATGTAGCTTTCATAAGTATTACCATTAAAACATGACTATGTTGTGTACTTTTATTATCTATAACCTAATCACCACCATAGATTGAGAGGGAGGATTGAGTGAACCCATGTCCATTGTTCCTATAAGAGAAAACCTATGTCTTGTCCTCTTGTGTTGAAGAGGATTGGGACACTTTACATTGCTATTTTACTTCACTTATTTTCTTCTATCAAATCAAACTCCACAACTCAATTAAATTGACTAGTGCATTATCAACTAAAACTTGTGACAATTTAGTCGTAGGGAATATTAGCTTTTCCTTCTTTCTCCTGCGAATCGATACCCCACTTCCATATTGAGAGGTGCTACAGTGATACACTGCTCTTGTGGGTTATCACACGCCAGCTAGTCACTTTTGAAGAAGAAACAACGAAGCCATCTGGAGTGCAAGGAAGCTCACCTTCCCCAAAGACCTTACCTCCCGCCATGGAAGCATCAAGCGACGAGGGATGGCTGAATCGCACCACCCTATCATCTTCTACCACAAGGTAGTTATCCACCGCATGAAGCGAGAACACGCCACCTAGGGTGGGGGCAGCGACGCCGCATCCCGCATTGCCTAGAGCCTTCTCGCTAGGTCCTGGAGCCGCATCACCTCCTCCCAAATGCAGGTGCTCCGAGCTGGATCCGGACAGGATAGAGGGATGGGTCCTACACTAGTACAAAAAGGGGGCTTCAGTCCCGACCCGGGACTAAAGCCCCCCTTCTTTAGTCCCGGTTGTGTTATGCACCGGGAATAAAGGCCCTCCACGTGGGCCGTGGGCGCGCGCTGGGGCGGAGGACCTTTAGTCCCTGTTTGTAACACCAACCAGGACTAAAGGCCTCCACGTATATTTTTTTATTCAATTATTCCTATCTTTTCCATTCAATTTTTTTCTGTTTTTTTCCAGAATTTCTAGTATTTGAGTTACTTGACCAGTTTAGTCTCTAACTACACTTAATCTCTAGTTAAATTACTTCCTCGTGGTCAAACTTTTCGATCGATCACCCATCCTCAAACTTCTCCAGCACTAGCAAGCTTAACTTCTGAGTTCCTTCTGCCCCACCTCCAAGTACTTTGCGCACATGTTATTGATATTATTATCATATCAATCCTATTAACCTCTTAGTCATGATGTTACACTTCTTTATTGTTTGAATTCCAAATAATTACTTTAATAAATAAAAGCAATATTGAGTAAATAAATAACAATATATTTTTAAAATTTATTTTTGCAAAACCTAAAATCTGAAATTTTCATATTTCCCTTTGGCAGTTTCAAAATCTAAAAATTGGCATAGCCTCGTGAAATCAGATGTAAATTTTCGGGCGTAGATACATTTTCATATATTAAACTTTTTTTCGAGTTCGTATGCAAGTTGCCATTTAACCAAAAAAATGCATTTTTTTGGAAACTAAGTCGAAATTCATGTTTTTATTTTTCATAATAACTAGATCACCTAACCTACCTAGATGTGAAAGAATTTTTAATTTTGAATTTTCTATCATTTTCTTTTGTATTTTACGAAGCTAAAAAGGGCTATCCAGGGGAGCCAAGAAAACCACAAAAAAATCTTTAGTCCGGGTTGGTATCTCCAACCGGGACTAAAGGGTAGACCTTTAATTTCGGACTAAAGAGGCTTGCACCGGCGGAGCCTGCCGCAATCCCTTTAGTTTTGTTTGGTGTCTCGAACCGGGACTAAAACTCCTGTTTGATCCGAGAATAAAACCGTGCGGCGTCCTAGACGTTGGAACCGGGACTACGCGACCGGAACTAATGCTCCAGGCAGCTCCAAATGAAAGGCTTGTTTTCTACTAGTGTTGTCTTGGTCTCCGCTTGGAAGACCGTTGCTCGCGCTACATCTCCCTCTCCGTCAGCGAAGCAAGGCACGCGCGTGGAATGAGTACTTGACGGCGCCACTTGTTCAGGAGGTAGAAATCATCCTGAAGGGAAGGGGTTCTCCGACATCTCGCATGGCCGTGTGGTGCCTGAGCACCCGAGCGCTCCGCCATATCCGCCCGCCGGGATGGATGTGGATGGGCGGCGTTTGGAGGAAGCGGATCGGCAGCACGGGAGGAGCATGCGTCATGTGCGGGCATAACCTAGATACAAATGGTATGTTCCGTTTATGTCTAGGATTGCCCTACCAAAATTTTAGTTAGCTAATATATTGGTTAAGCTATTGTTTGCTTATAAATTGGCTAACGTTAGCTTAAAAGAGAAAGTAAAGTTGGTAGCGAAGCATTGGCGAGCTAAAAAATTGATTTTTTTTATAATGGACGCTTCATAAAAACCAATTACACCCGACCTCTGCATAGCTAAGATGCACATAGCCGTTCAAAAAGTATCAAAAGTTTGGACTGCTAAAAAGATGAATTACATATCAGACATGAGCAAATGTAAAACGCCTAAGGTGAAGACGGATGCCCAATCCAAGATTATGCTGCCACCCATGTAGGAAAAAAGTATCCCTCACCGTGTTCTCCAACCGTGTACAGACCTCCGTAAACATGTCGCAGTTCTCAACCTTCCGCATCACAGTCCACGAACAGAGAGTAGCGGCACATCTGTAGATAAACTGCAAGAGAGAACAATTCTTGTCATTGAACAAATTGTCATTTCTACACAGCCATAACGACCATATAATGGCAAGCGTTCCAACCCTAATAAACGTTCTAAATCTGTTATCGATCCCATGAAGCGAATTACCGAAGATGTTGGCCACACTAGTCGGGGAATACAGATCAGAAGCTATTTGGATGCATGACCATATAGATATGGCAAAGCGACATTGGAAAAACAAGTGTTTAATTTTCTCATTGTGTTGACAAAAAACACACTGCATACTTCCATACCAATTGTGTTTCACAAGATTATCTTTGGTTAGGATTACTCCTCGACGCAAATACCAGCCAAAAATCTTAATTTTGAGTGGTATCTTCATCTTCTTGTTTTTATCAACTGGTATTTCCGGTTGGATAATAGAGTTGTACAATGAACTTAAATAGAAATTTTCATTAGATTGTAAGTTCCAACGAAATTCATCTTGCCCTACAGACAACTGGATGGATTCCAAAGGCAACAGTAAGGCATAAGAAGTAATCTTTTAACCATGATTAAAATAGTATCGAGAGATTCTGGCCGTCCACCAAACACCAAAATTTGCAAAAGGGTGACACTGAAGCAAAAGCATACAAAACACGCCCAAAACACCCCAGCATTCAGCAGAGGTGCATGCCTCAGCCTCCACGACCTAGGTTCGAATCCACCGCTCGAGGGCATGCGAATTTCTTCTGACCGGTTGGACTGGCTTCCGGTTTTCAATGGTTTAGGTGAAAACCGGCGGTTTGACCGTAAAATTTCCGGTTTGCTTCCTTGTCCGGTCCAGTGCGCCTAATAGACCGGTGGAGGTACCGGTTTCGGTTTTTTCTGGTCAGCCTGCCGGTCCGGTCTGGTTTTTAAAACTATGCCAGCATTACGGAGCATTCTCCGACCAACCAGGTCAAGCCGAACAAACCAGCTTTAAACTTAGACATTTATCGAAAAAAAACCCAAGGTACATACTGGTCAGTGGCTTTACCAGAACTGAAAAAGGTCTTCAACGGCCCTGACATAAAATGAAGACCAAAAGTGTTTGTATCGGGTTGCGGACATGAAATTAGTCTTGTTAGCTGGTATGTTCCGACGCATTTTTTATTGGCTAATTTTTCAATTTTAATAGAACTATTTATAGTTCTGAGAATAAATAAAAAGTACTAGAAAATAGCCCGAGCTACTAGGGCACCCGCCATGGCTACCTACCTGTCGTCATCGACGAGGCCAATGAAGACTCGAGTCGTCCAAGGCCACGGCCAGTGTAGTGGCTGCTGAGGCGCCGGTGGCGGCGTCAGCGCGTGAGGAGGCAGCGTAGGTGCAGGATGAATTCCTAGAGGAGTCGCTCGCCTTCCTTGGGCCAGCACGGACGGCCGCAGTTTCACGGCGAGGGCATCCCAGTGAGCGAGCTCATCAATCACTCTATTGTCGATTGCCATCTCCAAGGCCTCCTCCTCCGTGAGGTCCGGTGGTTGGAATTCGTCCTTGTCGTTGCCTATTCGACGGTACCCCGGAGGAGGGATCCTCACGCAGTGGGGAAGAAGTAGGGGCCATAGGACGGAGATTCATTGGGACGGTGGTATGTGGTTTACCCAGCTTCGGAACACGCTGCTCGGAGGCAGGGCCTACTGCTGCTTGTCTAGAATTATCTGGGCGCTTTCGCGTTGTTACCATGAGTTGTGGTTGTGCCTCTAGGGCTCCCGGGATCCGGCTTATAAAGGCGCCAGGATCTAGGGTTTCTACGGAGAGTCCTAGCCGGAATACAAGATTCCTAACTATGGAATATACATTGCCGTGCACGTCAAAAATCCACCTAGATCTAGCTTGTTGTCATTGATCCGGACACTTCATGGGCGTCCATGGATCCGACTCCTGGCGTAGGTCGGTAAAGATTCGGCTCCTGTTCCTGGGCTGGACGACTTCTTCCATCTTCTAACTGGGCCGCCCGGTGGGCCGTAAGACACCACCACCATTTATGGGCCACCCGGGCTTGCCGGATCTGGACCATTTCGTTGGCATATCTATGAAGTATACCCACAACAGTCCTCCTCCGCGACGTCGATGACTACGACTTTATCATCCTCGTCATCATCGAGGCCGACGCCATGCTCCTAGTTGAAGATGTCAACGTCGACGAGGTAACCCGTGCGGTGGGGGCCAGTCGAACTCCCAGGTCCCGAAGTGGACCAGTTGTACGACTCGAGGGCGAATAGGGGATCTTCGTGTAGATCTGGGGGCAAGATGAAATGGCAGCGCCGTATCTCGTACAAACGCTAACGCCCCTCTTGCGGCACCGGAGGCACCGGGAGGCGGTATGAATTGAGGTACCATCTGCTGCCCGGCAGGCCCGCATCCGGTTACAGGACCGGCCGATTCTCCTCGAACAGCTGGTGGTCGAGCTCAAAGCAAACGTACCGACAATTGTGTGGGGCCTTCTCTTTTGCGGCGCTAGATGATCTGGCCTCGCCGTCGTTCTTCGTCTTGCGAGGTTGGCTATTTAAGAAAGCAGTGGCCTCGTAGCAGCCCGAATGCTCCTCTTAAAAAGGCCGGGCGCCGCCTTTAACATGTGGGAGGCCAAGGCACCGCCCGCGGCCTCACTGGAGCGCGGGGATACCGGGCAGCACCATGAACTTGACGCGAAGAACCAAAGCGGCACCAGAGGCATCACTAGCGCGCGGAAGGCGAAACACACACGGTCGCTGATAGACGGACGCGTACGCTGACCGTGATGTGTCCGCGGCGACGCACTCTGGACGTAAATTTAGGCCGCGAATACATCCGCACATACATGCTGATCATTTTGCGCCGAGTCGTTTGGGCTGGAATTTTTCCATTTTTCTGTCCAAACTGATGCGAACAGTCACTTTGTGTCCATTTATGTTGGGCTGATGGCTAAGGATATACGGTAGGTAATTAATAGGAATCTGTGATGCTGAGATGCCTTTTGCAAAGTTGCAATAGGACAAAGCTACATACATACAAGATACAAACACTCTGAATTTGTCTATATATGCTACATGTTTTATGTGTTCGCCAGGGCTCAGGCTGGCATAGAAATCGAGATGGCAGCGGCAATGCCATTGGACGGTGTGACGCACCGAACGTTGGAAGTGAATGGCATCAAGATCCACGTCGCCGAGGCTGGGGATAGTTCTGGCTGCACCGTCCTCTTCCTGCACGGTTTCATGGAGCTCTGGTGCTCATGGCAGCACCAGCTCACGGCCCTCTCTCGTCGTGGCTACCGCTGCCTGGCCCCCGACCTCCGCGGGCACGGTGACTCCTCTGCCCCGGCGTCCCCGTCCTCCTACACCATCTTCCACCTCGTCGGCGACATGGTCGGCCTCCTCGACGCCCTCGCTCTCCCGCAGGTGTTTGTGGTGGGGCAAGGCTGGGGCGCCCTGCTGGCGTGGCACCTCTGCCAGTTCCGGCCGGAACGGGTGCGCGCGCTGGTGAACATGAACATTGCCTTCATGCCGCGCAACCCCGCTGTGAGGCCGCTGGATGGGTTCCGGCGGATTTACGGCGACGGTTACTACATCCTCCGTATGCAGGAACCAGGGATCATGGAGGCCGAGTTCGCCGGTATGGACACCAAATTCATCTTGAAGAGGGTCCTAACAACCCGCGACACCGGCGGGGCGGCGCTGTCAAAACAATGGTGGGGCTCGACGGAGGAGGACATTAAGCTGCCTCCGTGGCTTACCGAGGAGTACATCGGCTACGTGGCTGATAAGTTTGACCAGACCGGGTTCGCCGAGGCCATGAACTTCTACCGTTGCCTTGATCTGTAAGAATACGTAATGTTTTTCTTACTGCATATTATAATTTCACCGCTCCGCATAAATTTGATTATGTTCAATTTCCTTGAATCGTGGAGGAATTGGGAGCTGACGGCGCCGTGGACCACGGCCAAGGTGACGGTGCCGACAAAGTTCATTGCGGGTGAGACGGCAATGAGTCACAAAGACCCGATGGCGCAGGACTACGTACTCAAGGGCGGGCTCAAGGGAGACGTGCCGGGGCTGCAAGAGGTAGTGGTCATCCCTGGTGGCGGGCACTACCTCCATCTCGAGAAGGCAGAGGAGGTCACCAAGCATATCTACGACTTCATAAAAAAGTTCTGACTTCACAAGCCCTGATTTTTTTACATGTAACGTGACGTGCACGCATCTACCCGTTAGTTACAGGCATCTCACGTAAATTTCCAGAGTTCTGAACCATAAGTACTGAAAAATATATTGAAGTAAATAAAAGTTACGTATGTCTGTGGTTTTGGCTAAGACTAGCCACTCATACGGTAGCTACTATCATAGATACCATGTTGGCAAAAATATGACGTGGGACAATAATTAATGAGGAGAGAGGTGAGAGTGCTATCATAGGTATATACGGTATCATATCACGTAAAACTATAAAACTTAATGCCACATACATCACATGATTGAAATTATGATTCTACAAATTTGTATTGAGATTATAGAAAATATTAAATATGATAAAATTATGATACTAACTTATTATACTATGCATTATAGAGGTGGTATCATAAACTAGTAGCATGCATATGCATGATATTAGTGCATGATACTTTCCATTGTGACTATTCTAAATTTCTCCCCGAATACATAGTGCCATCCGACGGCGAGATGGGAGCACATGTAGAAGCATTGCGACATAGCCCCTGTCTCCCGACCATGGTCCCATCACACAACTCGTCGTGAGATTCCCCGTGCTTCCTTTCTCACACATATCCTGCCCCATGTGGCTGGAGGATAGAGCCCGCCGCTGCCCGACCCCTTACATCATCTACATTGGGTAGGGTCATAGCGCCCGTTCCTACCGACCTCTGAAAACTCCCCATCTTCTTAGAAAAACACAACGACTTAAAAAATGAAATGGAAATAGCAAAACAAAAACTGAAAACCAAAAATTAGTAAGATTGAACTTACCTCACTTGCAGGATTTTCAAGGAATGAGTCTAGGGAATTTACTTCCCTTTAACTTTTGCACTAATTTCTTGTTGCCCTTGTGTATGGTTGGTCGCAAAAAATGATAAAACCATTACGAAAAGTGTTAGAAAATTTATTCCCTCAATGGTACCTGGGGTTATATAGATTGTTGATAACCTCTCTCGTGCTAGTATTTCTTCAAATGAACTTGGTATTTGAGATGGCTCTTCCTTCCTTTGCATAATCTGCAACTCAAACTCTTCTAAAAGTAAAGTCCAAAGAATCATTCTAGGCTTAACTTATGTTCATTTAAGGATTTATTCTAAGCTATCGCGGTCAGTATGCACTCTTAACTTTCGAGTCAATAATGTAGGATCAAAATCTATCACAGGAGAAGACAGTTGCAAAGGGTTCCTTCTCGGCCATGAGGTATCTTCTTTGGGCCTCATGAAGAGTGTAACTAGCATGATGAAAGATATTAAGTTCATCGCCATCATCCTGGCAAAGAACAACCCCAATGGCTTCATTACTATCTTCGCAAAATAAATCAAAAGGCTTCCTCTAGTTAGCTGGTTTAATAATATGGCATTTAAAAGATCTTATTTTAAAGTGATAAAAGCAGTGAAGCAACTTCATCAAAATTAAAGATGAGTGTACTTTTCTAATAGATTAGTTAATGGCCTAGCAAATTTAGAGAAATTCTTAATGAACCTCCCGTAAAAACATGCTTGACCAAGCAAACTCCTCATAACTTTCACATCACGTGGAGATGGTAGCCTCTCTATTGCTTCTATTTTTTGCTTTATCAACCAACGAGGGATCAACTCGTCAATGCCTACGTATTGTAGACTTAGGGTTTCGTAAAAAGTAGAGGTCAAGTAGATTTCGAAGGTTTAGCCAAACAAAGGTGCTCAACTCAAAGTTATGGTGGCTAGGGTTACAATGATTTCGATCCCTTCTTTCTCCCTCGGCTTCCCCTTTATATAAGAGGCGAAGCCGAGGCTTTCCGTGTCATACAAGTTACAAACTGTCGAGCCGCGTTGGGCTTTTCCAATATTGATACAAGTTTCCTATTACAACTCTACTTTCCTAACCCGAAAGTCTTCAACCTTCTGGGCCTCCAAAGCTCCGAGTCCATTGGCTTCATGCTTTCCTATAGACTCAGGGTGCTTATTCGACATGTCTGTAGGCATACCTATGTCAGTAGCCCCCAAGATTTTGCTTGAATCGTAGATTCGAGTAAAATATCCATCGTACATCTATTTAATAAAACTTTCGAGTTATGATCAATTTTCGCTCAGTGTATTTTGCATAGGGATAATGGTAGATGAGGCTGGTTCGTCCGACGGATCAGGTACCAATTAATTGCTCTCATGGCAAACCCGCATAAACCTACTTCAATCTCAAGTCCCTGGACTCGAACCTAGGATACTGGCGTAATTCGACATGTGCCGCTTCAGCACTTATCGTGAATCGAATTCCAGCTTATTTTATCGGATACCCAACGCGTCTGTCGGGATTTTTCTTCACATCTGCTGATGCGGATAAAGTGGGAGAGGGCATTCATGTGCGATGCCACGCCACACAGGACGGATCCTGGGGTCTTACCTTCGTGAACTCTTTTTCGAGTCACGGCATTCCGAGTTTTTACCGCGGCGGACGCGCTCTGAGAATATATTGTCGATTGCCTTAATTTATATGGTTGCTGGAATTCTTCATTTTTCCGAGTTGACTTGTTAAATAATATATTGACCTCCCGATGGGAGTACATGACGAGTTATATGTAACTTGAAGATGTTCGTAAAAATCATTCGGCTTCTGTTCTATATTGTCTTGTTATTTGTCTCTCTTTCTTTTCCCTCCCGGGTGCGAGACCAGCGCTCCCGATGGGAGTAGCTCCCGAGGCTACAGCCGAGTGTTTGCACTTGGTTGCAGGCTCAACTTCTGTTATTTAACCAACTCTGTATTTTTTCATCATCACGTCATCTTATCAGAAGTACATTCAATACTTCTGATAAGAGTTGCCCCCGAGCATATAAACATGTGCTTGTATCTGGACATAGGCTCCCGAAATTTGCTTATTACTATGTATTGTTCCAGCAACTCGAATATTTTTAGCACCATGACGTCAATGCTGACGAAAACCATGTGTGGCCACCTCGGGAAGACACGACTTCTGGTAGACCACGTTTTGTGGGTCCACAGTTTTCTGCTCGTCCCCCACGTCGTGCAAGTGGGGCTTGCACGTTCTCCGATATTCCTGGCACACGCGCAGTAACTTCCTCACGTCCAAAATAAAATGTAAAAACTTTTTACCGCACAACCACGTGTAGGGTCCAGGATCTTCCCACGTTCATCCAATGGTCGAGCCTCATCGTCTTCCGGTTATAAATTCTTACCCCAAGTCTCAGCTTTCTCCTTCGCTACGCCACACAATCATTCACCCTTGCTTCTGCCCTTCTCCTTCCTTGAGCACCACCTGCGGCCATCTTCCTCTTCCTCTCTCTGCTCCGCCACATCGTCACCATGCCTCCGCGAACCAAGCTCACAAGGAACGTCGCTCCTGGTACCGGTGAGCGCGTGGAGAAGAAGAAGATCTCTGGATGGGAGAGATCCAAGATCTCATCGCAGGACCGCCAAATGCTCAAGAACGTGGGTCTGTTCAACAAGGAGCCGATGCAGATGCCAGGGGATGAAATTACTCCTCGTCTTCCTATAGGTTTCCAGGTAACCTTCACTGACTTCCTCATCCGCGGATTATCCGTTCCTGTCCATGAATTTCTCCACGGTCTTCTCTTTATTTACGGGATTCGGCTTCATCAGCTGACCCCCAACTCTCTCCTCCATATCTCCATCTTCATTACCTTGTGCGAATGCTTCCTGGGCATCCACACCCACTGGGGCCTATGGAAACGCATTTTCTATCTCTGCCGCAACAACACGAAGAACACCATCTACAATGTAGGTGGTGTCTGTATTTGTGTCCGGCCAGAAGTCGGCTATTTTGATTTGAAATTCGCTGATTCCGTCCAAGGCTGGCGCAAGAAATGGCTCTATGTTAAGGACGAATCATCGGATGCTCAAGACTATGGCCTTGCTCCTTTTGACTCCTCGGAAGATATTCAGAGGCGCAAATCCTGGGACGCGGAAGCCACAGCCGAAGAAAAAGCGGCCACCGAATCTCTGATTGCTCGTATCCAGGAGCTATAAAACACTGAAGGGAAGGAGTTGTCGGGTGTGCCGATCATCGCACACTTCCTGCGGATTCGAGTGCAGCCTCTTCAAGCTCACAAAAATCCCCTTTGGTTATATTCGGGTGCTGAAGATGCGGATAGGGTTTCCGAAGATCTTCCTTTGAAGGATTTGGAAAATTTAGTACGCCGCTACACCTCTTTGAGCAAGAAGAGTGAAGTTCCTTCCTCATGTCGCGTGGAACCATTCAGTGGTGTCCATGCGCTTCCAACTGTAAGTGCTTTTCTTCGAGTTGTGCTTTTTCTTCCAACTGTAATTGCTTTTCCTCCAAGTCTGATTATTTTATGGTGCTGACTTGCTCTTTCTGCTTGCAGGATCTCCAAATTCTTTCTTCCATTCCTCCACTGCCTGAAGGTGGAGATGTATCCGAGCGAGCCGTCATCACTGATGACTCGCAAGAAACCTCTATTCGCGAGAGCAAACTCGTGGAATCTGAAAAGAGTGCGGGTTCCTCTAACTGAATCTCAGAGTCAGGATAAGCTTCTCGCTCTTCTCATACAAACTCTCCTCCTCCTACTGCTTCTCCGGATAAGCGCAAGAGGAAGAGAAACCCTGACGAAGAAGATTCCAGCGCGTCTAAACTATCTGAACCAGCCGCCGAAGATTCTGCTCCCGAAGAACAAGAATACTTCGACCCCTTCACTGCTATTGGCAACGTCATGTCATAATTTTTTCCTTCTTTACTCTTCCAACTATCTTGTTTTTTGGTTTTCGTGTACTAAAATTGTTGTTGTATGGACAAAGATGATGAAGAAGAGTTGGAACTCGAAGCTCCGAGGCTAGCAAACACGAGCACATCCCACACGCTGGTCCTTTCCGAGGAACTACATGTTGCGCCAGAAACTTCGCCTCCAACATATGTTGCTCCAGAAGCGTCGGCACCTGCGCGCAGCCCCCGAGCGTCAAAGAAGAAGAGGGCAACGATAGGTGCTGCTGGTAAGCAGGAAATTGCCACCGGGAGTTTATTGAGTCCTCTCCTTGATGATGTAAGATATATTTTCTTGTTTGTCGCGTTATTTATTTACTCGAACAATTTTCCACTTCTTGATACTATATTTTTTTCTGTCGACTATTTTGCAGCCCTTGATGAAGGAGATGGTTGACATAGGCTCCCGTTTTATCGGGTTCCGCGGCGAGGCTGAATGTCTGAGAGGTAAAGTTTTATTGCACCCAATGCTTTAGAAGTTTCTTTCTTGTTTTATGCCCTCTTTCGTTCTTTCTCTCAGAGGCGTTGCATCTTGGCGAGGAGCGCGCCAACGACTTGGAGAAAAAACTTAAGGCCAGCGAGAAAGCTCGCAAAAAGGCTGGGATGTTCTGGGTGTCGAAGATCTTCGTCAAAGACTTCAATCCTCCAAAGATGCCTTGAGTGAAAAAGAAGCCAAGCTCGTCCAACGGGAAAACGACATAATTGCATGCTTTGAGATGCAATCCTCCGGATTTTTGAGTAATACTACCTCTCTCTTTGTCCTTTTACTTGCGTTTTCGTGCTGGTGTTATAATTATGTTGATAAAATCTTTCCTTTCTTCAGTAGAAAAGATTGGTGAGCATTATACCAGGAACCAGGATTTGGATGAAGATCGTCTCCTGGATACTCTCACCGTCCTCAAGTTGAACTGCTCCCTGGCACGCGAGTGCTTGAAGTCTCCGCGGGCTGTGTTTGAACGCATCTTCCCTCACTTTTTCCCGAAGACCACACAGCCTGAGAGGTTTGACCAACTCACCAAGCACTTCCTTGGAAAAGATGATCCAGCCTTGGTGCATCGCCAAGCAAGCTTGAAGATTGGAGTCGAAGGAACTCTTGCTCTCTTTGCGGCCAGTGGCCAAAAAGTCGACTGGGCTAAAGTTGATGCTGCCAGGGGCTTGAACAACGAGAAGTGGAAGGTTCTAGTGAAGGATGCCAAACTCTTCGCGAAGAAACTCATCGCCATCCTTGATCCAAGGTCTTCAGTCTCCACCAGCACTGCCCACACGGAGGTCAAGTAGACAAACTTGTACTCATTTTTCTTTGTAGATACTTTTGCCTTTTGCTGCTCCCGACCATTTGTGTAAGCGCCTTATGAGCCGTATATTATGAAAAACTCCTTTATTTAATGTATTGTGTCCATGAATGGAAAATTTGCCTTGCCGAATGATTGATTTCGATAATTTTTTGCCTTCCAGTTGATTTTTTACAACTATACCAGGACTGGATACTCCGACACATCCCCTGCTGCATCACACTCTACGAAAATACCTGAAAGTGCTTCTTTGGATGTTCCATCGTGTCCTGACTCGATCAAAAAGGAGGTGTCCGATTTGTGACAAAGAACTTCAGTCAATGAAGAAACAAACCATGACTTCTTTGGATCAATCGCAGAAATCTTCGGATCGGGAACAAACTGCTCTTCGTCAGGCGCAAGAATCTCTTGAGCTGGAAAAAATTGCGACTTCTAACGCTGCCCGCTCCATTCAACGAGAAATTATATGCTGGACCTTATGACTGATGCGAGTCAAGATATGGCTGGTGCGTTTTTTTGTCTGAACACTTCCCCAATTTATTTATGTCTTTGTCGGTGTACTATATTGATTTATTTTGTCTCTCGCAGGCGCTTTCTTGGATACTGCAGCCGAAGAACAAAGAGTAAACTTGCGGGTTGACAACCTTCTTCCTCTTTCCAGAGACAACAATATTGATTTTTGGGCAGACGAAGCTCGTTGTCGCCGTATTGTTCAATTCCAAGACCATGCTACCCAGACTCGGGAATTTCTTGACTTCTGCAACAACACTTTGGCCATGGTATACAACGCCATGTTTCCTCGTAATCCTCAACCCGAGAATCCTACTCAGCTCATTGAAAAGTTTAGAGATGTACGCAATATCCATGACTTCGTGAAGGCTCAGATGGTTGCTGGCGCAAAATTTGCCTTGATCTGGCCGAGGATTTATCACCCAAAGATGGATCTTGACAACGTCGTGGAAGGTGTTCTCCTTAAGAGCTCGAAGAGGAAAATAAACTTGGACCGGCACAACGCAGCTGTGTCGCCTGTTGCCGAGAAGATGATAGATAAACTCCTTGAAATAGATTCTTCTTCTTCAAAGAATACTGATACGATGATTTAACGCAACAGATGCTATATTGTCGTATCTTGTTTGTAAAACTTTGCGAGACATTTGGATAGTTAAAGAAAATTCTTCTGATAATATTTTCCTCTATTGACTTGCAACTTTCTTCTTAGCCCCCAAGTATTTGGGGTGGTATAGGAATGTTATTTGTTCGCGAGGTTCTTTGTGAAACCACGGCGGGTATATTGCCAAATTTGTCGAGTTAAGCTTTGTTGTATTTTGCGGGTTTTAGCCCCCGAGTGTTGCTTGCAAAGAAAATAAAGATATTTGGCATCACTATTTTTATTTCAACCACGCTATATTGCAGCAAAACAAGCCCGCCTCATTAAAAACCTTTCAGCCACACTCGGTGTCCTGAAAGGAAAAGAGTGCGTCTGAAAACTTAAGAGTTGTTCAGGTATAATGTATGTTTACATGGTTGCAACTATATTGGCTTCCTTCTACGCGTAAAAACATCACAGATGTACAACGTTCCACGGATTTCATTCATCTTTGCATGTCTTCTTATCCTTTAGTTGATATGCTCCTCCTGGAATAAGTTCGGTAACGATGTATGGCCCTAACCATGGTGATTCCAGCTTTTCATGACCATCCTGCTTGAGTCGAAGAACTAGATCGCCGACTTCGAAGGATCTTGGCCGCAAACATCGATTATGATAGTTTTTAAGATTTTGCTGATATGCACTTACTCTCGATAGCACCCCATCTCTTGCTTCATCAATTGCGTCGACATCGTCTTCAAGCGCCTTTTGTGAAGTCACTTCATCATATTTCACAACTCTGGGAGATTTATGTTCTATTTCTATCGGGAGCACTGCTTCAGCACCATGGACTAAGAAGACGGAGTTTCTTGAGTTGCTGCATTAGGCGTCGTCCGTAAGCTCCATAGCACGAAGGGTAACTCGTCGACCCAAGCGTGTCTTGCTTTTTCGAGTGGCGCCAGCAGGTGTTTTTTGATGCCGCTGCATATGAGGCCATTTGCCTTTTCTACTTGGCCGTTGGTTTGCGGGTGTGCGACAGATGCAAACTGCAGCTTGATGCCTGCTGCTTGCGTGAGGCAGCTCCATGTGACGGAAAAGCACACGTCCGTTGGGAACCCCAAGAGGAAGGTATGATGAGTACAGCAGCGAGTTTTCCCTCAGTAAGAAACCAAGGTTTATCGAACCAGTAGGAGATGAAGGCCACGTGAAGGTTGTTGGTGGAGGAGTGTAGTGCGGCGCAACACCAGTGATTCCGGCGCCAACGTGGAACCTGCACAACACAATCAAACTACTTTGCCCCAGCTTAACAGTGAGGTTGTCAATCTCACCGACTTGCTGAAAACAAAGGATTAAACGTATGGTGTGGAGAATTATGTTTGCTTGCAGAAAATAACAGAGAACAGTGATTGTCGTAGATTGTATTTCAGATGTAAAAGAATAGGACCGGGGTCCACAGTTCACTAGTGGTGTCTCTCCAATAAGATAAATAGCATGTTGGGTGAACAAATTACAGTTGGGCAATTGACAGAATAGAGATTCATATACATATCATGATGACTACTATGAGATTTACTTAGGGCATTACAATAAAGAACATAGACCGCCATCCAGCATGCATCTATGCCTACAAAGTCCACCTTCAGGTTAGCATCCGCACCCCTTCCAGTATTAAGTTGCAAACAACAGACAATTTCATTAAGTATGGTGTGTAATGTAATCAACACAAATATACTTAGACAAACATTGATGTTTTATCCCTAGTGGCAACAGCACATCCACAACCTTAGGGGTTGCTGTCACTCCCCCAGATTCAATGGAGACATGAACCCACTATCTAGCATAAATACTCCCTCTTGGAGTCACAAGTATCAACTTGGCCAGAGCCTCTACTAGCAACGGAGAGCATGCAAGAACATAAATAGCACATATATGATAGATCAATAATCAACTTGACATAGTATTCAGTATTCATCGGATCCCAACAAACACAACATGTAGCATTACAAATAGATGATCCTGATCATGATAGGCAGCTCACAAGATCTAAACATGATAGCACAAGAGGAGAAGACAACCATCTAGCTATCGCTATGGACCCGTAGTCCAAGGATGAACTACTCACGCATCAGTACGGAGGCGGGCATGGTGATGTAGAGCCCTCCGGTGATGATTCCCCTCTCCGGCAGGGTGCCGGAGGCGATCTTCTGAACCCCCGAGATGGGGTTGATGGCGGCGGCGTCTCTGGAACTTTTTCCGTATCGTGGCTCTCGGTACTAGGGTTTTCGCGACGGAGGGATTAAGTAGGCGAAGGGGCAGCGCAGGGGGGCACCCGAGGGACCCACACCATATGGCGGCGCGGCCAGGGGTGGGGCCGCGCCGCCCTATGGGGTGGCCGCCTCGTGTCCCTTCTCCGTCTCCTCTTCGGTGTTCTGGAACCCTCCGTGGAAAATAAGACCGTGGGCTTTTGTTTCCTCCAATTCCGAGAATATTTGTAAACTAACTTTTCTAAAACCAAAAACAGCAGAAAACGAGAACCGGCACTCGCGGCATCTTGTTAATAGGTTAGTCTCTGAAAATGCATAAAAACATTATAAAGTATGACTAAAACATGTTGGTATTGTCATAAAACTAGCATGGAACATAAGAAATTATAGATATGTTGGATACGTATCAAGCATCCCCAAGCTTAGTTCCTACTCGCCCTCGAGTAGGTAAACGATAAAAACAATAATTTCTGAAGTGACATGCTACCAACATAATCTTGATCAACCATATTGTAAAGCATATGAGATGAATGAAGTGATTCAAAGCAATGGTTTGCTAACAAAAAGATAATGACTAAACAACTGAATCATATAGCAAAAACTTTTCATGAATAGTACTTTCAAGACAAGCATAAAAAAGACTTGCATAAGAGCTAACTCATAAAGCAATAGATTCAAAGTAAGAGGTTTCGAAGCAACACAAAGGAAGATTAAGTTTCAGCAATTGCTTTCAACTTGTAACATGTATATCTCATGGATAATTGTCAACACAAAGTAATATAATAAGTGCAATAAGTAAACATGTAAGAATCAACGCAGACAGTTGACACAAGTGTTTGCTTCTAAGATAGAAAGAAGTAGGTAAACTGACTCAACATAAAGTAAAAGAAAGGCCCTTCGCAGAGGGAAGCAAGGATTACTCATGTGCTAGAGCTTTTTGTTTTGAAAACATGGAAACAATTGTGTCAACGGTAGTAATAATTCATATGAGTTATGCATGAAACTTCCTATAAGTTGCAAGCCTCATGTATCGAATACTACTAGTGCTCGCACCTTGTCCTAATTAGCTCGGATTTCCATGGATTATCATTGCATTACATATGTTTCAACCAAGTGTCACAAAGGGGTACCTCTATGCCACCTGTACAAAGGTCCAAGGAGATAAATCGCATTTGATTTCTCGATTTTGATAGATCTCAACTTGAGGACATCCAAACCGGGACAACATAGAAAACAGATAATGGACTCCTCTTTTAATGCTTAAAGCATTCAACAACAAATAATATTCTCATAAGAGATTCTGAGGATTAATGTCCAAGCTGAAACTTCCACCATGATACATGGCTTTGGTTGGCGGCCCAATGTTCTTCTCTAACAACATGCATACTCAAACCATTCAACTCATGGCAAATCTCCCTTACTTCAGACAAGACGAACATGCATAGCAACTCACATGATATTCAACAAAGGTGTGACAAGTTGATGGCGTCCCCGGAAACATGGTTACCGCTCAACAAGCAACTTATAAGAACTAAGATACATAGCAACATATTCATTACCACAATAGTTTTTAGGCTACTTTCCCATGAGCTATGTATTGCAAAGACAAGGAATGAAATTTTAAAGGTAGCACGCAAGCAATTTACTTTGGAATGGCAGAAAAATACCACATATAGGTAGTTATATGGTGGACACAAATGGCATAGGTTTTGGCTCAAGGTTTTGGATGCACTTAGAAGCATTTCCTCTCGGTACAAGGCTTTGGCTAGCAAGGTTGTTTGAAGCAAACACAAGTATGAACCGGTACAGCAAAAACTTACACAAGAACATATTGCAAGCATTATAAGACTCTACACTGTCTTTCTTGTTGTTCAAACACTTTTACCGGAAAATATCTAGACCTTAGAGAGACCAATCATGCAAACCAAATTTCAACAAGCTCTACGGTAGTTCTCCACTAATAGATTTAAACTACATGATGCAAGAGCTTAAACATGATCTACTTGAGAGCTCAAAACAATTGCCAAGTATCAAATTATTCAAGACAATATGAGGCATTTTCTGTTTCCAACCAAATAACAACAAGTACAAGTGTTGCGGCTTTCAGCTTTCGCCATGAATATTAAAGTAAAACGAAGAACACAAGTGTTCAAATGAAAAAGCGGAGCGTGTCTCTCTCCAATACAAGGATTGCTGGGATCCGAATTTATTCAAACAAAAACAAAAATAAAAAAAAAACAGATGCTCCAAGTAAAGCACATACGATGTGACGGAATAAAAATATAGTTTCACTAGAGGTGACCTGATAAGTTTGTTGATGAAGAAGGGGATGCCTTGGGCATTGATGACCCACAAGTATAGGGGGTGTATCGTAGTACTTTCGATAAATAAGAGTGTCGAACCCAACGAGGAGCAGAAGGTGTTGACAAGCAGTTTCGATGAAGGATTCACTGTAGATGCTCACAGACAAGTATTCAGGGGATTTTGATATAGCAGATAAATAAAGTACAAGTAAATAAAATGCGAGGGAAATAATTGCAGCGAGTGGCCCAATCCTTTTTAGCACAAAGGACAAGCCGGTTTGTTTACTTATAATGACCAAACGTTCTTGAGGTCTGATACGCGTAGATGCACACGTCCGTTGGGAACCCCAAGTGGAAGGTATGATGCGTATAGAAGCAAGTTTCCTCGCATGAAACCAAGGTTTAATCGAACCGAGAGGAGCCAAGAAGCACGTTGAAGGTTGATGGTGGCGAAATGTAGTGCGGCGCAACACCAGGGATTCCGGCGCCAACGTGGAACCTGCACAACACAACCAAAGTACTTTGCCCCAACGAAACAAAGGAGGTTGTCAATCTCACCGGCTTGCCGTAACAAAGGATTAACCATATTGTGTGGAAGATGATTGTTTGCAAGAAAACAATAAAACAAGTATTGCAAGAGATTGTATGCGATGTGAAGAATAGGACCAGGGTCCACAGCTCACTAGAGGTGTCTCTCCCATAAGATAAAAGCATGTTGGGTGAACAAATTGCGCTACGCTGTTCAAGAAGGGAACAACCAGCACGGGAGGCCTTCTA
>NC_061508.1:13121522-13331522 GCF_022539505.1 Lolium rigidum | reverse complement strand
TCCAGTTTGATGATTTTCCCACGCAATTTTGCAAAAAAAAGTCAAAATTCATGTTTGTTAAATTTTAGTGGTGCTAGAAGACATAATATATGGGAATCTCGAAGAATTTTATTTTTTGAAATTTCTATCTATTTCTTTTATTTTGTACAAAGGTTAAAAAGGCGATCCACGAGGGGGGGGGGGGTGGAGTTGCGTGGGGAGAAAAAATCCTGCAGAATTCTGTGGCGCATATTTTTGGTGCGCCACAGAAATATGAACTTCTGTGGCGCACATGCCACCATGCGCCACAGAATTTTAAACTTCTGTGGCGCACATGCCACCATGCGCCACAGAATTCTCTTCGCCCATGTGCAGTGCTGGACCCCGCGTAGGCCCATGGAATTTCTGTGGCGCATCCAGCCACATGCGCCACAGAAAGTAGACATTCTGTGGCGCACCAGTCCATCCATGCGCCACAAAATTTCGACTTTCTGTGGCGCATATTTTTGGTGCGCCACAGAAATAATTTTTGTGGAGCACATTTTTTAGATGCGCCACAGATGTCATTTCTACCTATACTGGTTTTCCTACTAGTGATCCAGCAAGGTTTTATCTTGAAAAGACAGTCTTGCATAGAAATTATCAATAATAATATTACCAGGAAGCTCATGAATGGGGCATTTGAGCATTAAAGACTTCAATCTCCCCCACGATTGGGCAATACTCTCTCCATCATGAGGCCAGAAGTTATATATACGGTTGCGGTCTTTGTGAATTTCACTTGGAGGATAAAATTTAGAGTAAAATAGAGGCACAATATCCTTCCAATCAAGAGAACGCCCATCCTTCAGCAGTTTATACCAATGCGCCGCTTTACCAGATAGCGACATAACAAATAATCTCTTCCTAACTTCATCCATTGAAATACCCGCACATTTGAATAACCCGCATAATTCATGTAAAAACAGTAAATGATCTCCAGGATGAACAGTTCCATCCCCTTCATAGCGGTTATCCACAACACGTTCAATAATTTTCATAGGTATTTTATATGGTATTACTTCCTCACCTGGCGCCTCATCCACTACCGTTGCAGTAGTAATAGATTTCCCAAATAGAAATTCAAGGGAGGATCTCTCCATAATGACTTATAGTAGCAAGCAGAAACAAAATCAGCACGTACAGTAAAAGTTTTCTTACCAATTCCACTTACCAATAGCGCTTCACTCCCCGGCAACGGCGCCAGAAAATAGTCTTGATGACCCACAAGTATAGGGGGTGTATCGTAGTACTTTCGATAAATAAGAGTGTCGAACCCAACGAGGAGCGAGAAGGTGTTGACAAGCGAGTTTCGATGAAGGATTCACTTGTCGATGCTCACGGACAAGTATTCGGGGGTTTTGATATAGCGAGATAAATAAAGTACAAGTAAATAAAATGCGAGGGAAATAATTGCAGCGAGTGGCCCAATCCTTTTTAGCACAAAGGACAAGCCGGTTTGTTTACTTATAATGACCAAACGTTCTTGAGGTCACACGGGGATTTTAGTCTAGTGCTTTCGCTTCATACGGCTTATTAATCTTCATTGTTTTGATAAGTGTTGTGTGGGTGAACCTATGCTAATGCACCGCCCTTCCTAGGACTAATACATACTTGTGATTATACCCCTTGCAAGCATCCGCAAATACAAGAAAGTAATTAAGATAAATCTAACCACAGCCTTAAACTCTGAGATCCTGCTATCCCTCCTGCACCGATATACTAACGGGGGTTTAGGTTGCTGTCACTCCGGCAACCCCACAATTAGCAAACGAATACAAGATGTACTCCCCTAGGCCCATAAAGGTGAAGTATCATGTAGTCGACGTTCACATGACACCACTAGAAGAGTAACACCACAACTTAAATATCATAACATTGAATACTACTCAACAATAATTCACTACTAACATTTAGACTTCACCCATGTCCTCAAGAACTAAACGAACTACTCACGAGACATCATATGGAACATGATCAGAGGTGATATAATGATGAATAACAATCTGAACATAAACCTTGGTTCAATGGTTTCACTCAATAGCATCAATAACAAGTAGTAATCAACACCGGGAGAGTTTCCCCTATCAAACAATCAAGATCCTACCCAAATCGTTACAGCGGTGACGAGACGCAGCGGTGGAGATGGCGGTGTAGATGATGGAGATGATGGTGATGACGATGGAGATGATGTCCAGCTCGATGACGATGGTGATGGCGTCGATTTCCCCCTCCGGGAGGGAATTTCCCCGGCGGATTCATGCCCGCCGGAGAGCTCTTTTCTCTCTGGTGTTTCTCCGCCCCGCAGAGGCGGCTCTGTCAAATCTCCGTAACTCCCCGGGGCTTAGGTTTTCGGGACGAAGAAGTACGCGAAGGAGAGGCGGCCAGAGGGGGCTGTGGGCCCCCTCCCCACATGGCGGCGCGGCCAGGCCTAGGCCCGCGCCGGCCTATGGGGGGCCCATGGTGGCCCCTCTCAGCCCCTCCTTTTGGCTCCCTTCGCCTTTTGGAAAAATAGGATTTTTCGTATAACTTTCGTCAATTGTTGATCTTCAGAAATATGGTGTCCTGACGGTGCTTTTTCCAGCTGAATCCTGACTCCGGTGAATAATTCTCCAATGATCATGAAACATGCAAAATAGGTGAAATAACATAAGTATCGTCTCTAAATATGAAATATATCAATGAATAACAGCAAATTATGATATAAAATAGTGATGCAAAATGGACGTATCAGGCATCCCCAAGCTTAGACGCTTGAGTCTTCTTGAAATATGCAGGGATGAACCACGGGGGCATCCCCAAGCTTAGACTTTTCACTCTTCTTGATCATATCATATCATCCTCCTCTCTTGATCCTTGAAAACTTCCTCCACACCAAACTCAAAGCAATCTCATTAGAGGGTTAGTGCATAATCAAAAATTCACATGTTCAGCAAGCAAACAATCATTACCAACACTTCTGGACATTACTCAAGGCTATTGAAATTCAATGGAGCAAAGAAATCCAATCAAACACAGTAAAAGAGGCAATGCGAAATAAAAGGCAGAATCTGTCAAAACAGAACAGTCCGTAAAGACGAATTTTTTGAGGCACTTAACTTGCTCAGATGGAAAAACTCAAAACTAATGAAAGTTGCGTACATATCTGAGGATCACGCATGAATTTTCGCAGATTTTTTGATTCTTCTACAGAGAGAAAAACGCGAATTCGTGACAGCTAAGAAATCTGTTTCTGCGCAGAAATCCAAATCTAGTATCAACCTTCTATTAGAGACTTTACTTGGCACAACAATACAAGAAAATAAAGATAAGGAGATGTTGCTACAGTAGTAACAACTTCCAAGACACAACAAAACAGTAGCAAAATAAAAACATGGGTTATCTCCCAAGAAGTGCTTTCTTTATAGCCATTAAGATGGGCTCAGTAATTTTAATGATGCTCTCGCAAGAAATAAGAGTTGAAGCAAAAGAGAGCATCAAAAGCAAATAAGAAACACTTTTAAGTCCAACCCACTTCCTATGAAAAGGAATCTTGTAAGTAAACAAGTCATGTAAGCATAATGCAATAAGCATAGGAAAACAAGACAAGCTCAACTTCAAGATTTTAAGCAAAAAAGAGAGATGTTTTAGTAACATGAAAATCCCTACAACCATATTGTCCTCTCTCATAAAGATTTTCAATAGCATCATGAACAAACTCAACAATATAACTATCACATGAAACATTCTTATCATGAGCTACATGCATAAAATTATTACTCTCCACATAAGCATAGTCATTACTATTAATTGTAGTGGGAGCAAATTAAATAAAATAGCTATCATTATTATTCTCATCACCATAATCATCATATATAGGAGGCATATTGTAATCATAATTAATTTTCTCCTCCATGCTTGGGGGACTAAAAATATCATGCTCCTCAAAACCAACTTCCCCAAGCTTACAATTTTCCATAGCATTAAAAATAATAGTGTTCAAAGAATTCATGCTAAAAACATTGCTACAACTATTTTGCAAACAAAGTTCCATGGGTTTTTTAATTCTCTCTTCAAACACATCATGTCCTAATCAATATAAAGCTCATAAAGATCTCTAATTTTGTTGTTGTTTTCCATTAAGCCTAACTAGTGAAGTCTCACAACTTAGTGTTCTCAGGAATACTCATTTTAGCAATAAGCAAAACTGAATTAAATAAAGTAAAACAAGTAACTAATTTTTTTGTGTTTTTGATATAAAGAAAGCAAACAAGACAGAAAATAAAATAAAGCAAGACAATAAACAAAGTAAAGAGATTGGGTGTGAGAGACTCCCCTTGCAGCGTGTCTTGATCTCCCCGGCAACGGCGCCAGAAAACGTTGCTGCTTGCGTGAGGCAGCTCCTTGTGACGGTAAAGCACACGTCCATTGGGAATCCCAAGAGGAAGGTATGATGAGTACAGCAGCGAGTTTTCCCTCAGTAAGAAACCAAGGTTTATCGAACCAGTAGGAGATGAAGGCCACGTGAAGGTTGTTGGTGGAGGAGTGTAGTGCGGCGCAACACCAGTGATTCCGGCGCCAACGTGGAACCTGCACAACACAATCAAACTACTAAGCCCCAACTTAACAGTGAGGTTGTCAATCTCCCGGCTTGCTGAAAACAAAGCATTAAACGTATGGTGTGGAGAATTATGTTTGCTTGCAGAAAATAACAGAGAACAGTGATTGCAGTAGATTGTATTTCAAATGTAAAAGAATAGGACCGGGGTCCACAGTTCACTAGTGGTGTCTCTCCAATAAGATAAATAGCATGTTGGGTGAACAAATTACAGTTGGACAATTGACAGAATAGAGATTCATATACATATCATGATGACTACTATGAGATTTACTTAGGGCATTACGACAAAGAACATAGACCGCCATCCAGCATGGATCTATGCCTAAAAAGTCCACCTTCAGGTTAGCATCCGCACCCCTTCCAGTATTAAGTTGCAAACAACGGACAATTGCATTAAGTATGGTGCGTAATGTAATCAACACAAATATCCTTAGACAAAGCATTAATGTTTTATCCCTAGTGGCAACAAGACATCCACAACCTTAGGGGTTGTCTGTCACTCCCCGCATTCAATGGAGACATGAACCCACTATCTAGCATAAATACTCCCTCTTGGAGTCACAAGTATCAACTTGGCCAGAGCCTCTACTACCAACGTAGAGCATGCAAGAACATAAATAGCACATATATGATAGATCAATAATCAACTTGACATCATATTCAATATTCATCGGATCCCAACAAACACAACATGTAGCATTACAAATAGATGATCCTGATCATGATAGGCAGCTCACAAGATCTAAACATGATAGCACAAGAGGATAAGACAACCATCTAGCTACTGCTATGGACCCGTAGTCCAAGGATGAACTACTCACGCATCAGTCCGGAGGCGGGCATGGTGATGTAGAGCCCTCCGGTGATGATTCCCCTCTCCGGCGAGGGTGCCGGAGGCGATCTTCTCGAACCCCCGAGATGGGGTTGACGGCGGTGGCGTCTGCGGAACTTTTCCGTATCGTGGCTCTCGGTACTAGGGTTTTCGCGACGGAGGGATTAAGTAGGCGAAGGGGCAGCGCAGGGGGCACCCGAGGGGCCCACACCATATGGCGGTGCGGCCAGGGGTGGGGCCGCGCCGCCCTATGGGGTGGTCGCCTCGTGGCCCTTCTCCGTCTCCTCTTCGGTGTTCTGGAACCCTCCGTGGAAAATAAGACCGTGGGCTTTTGTTTCGTCCAATTCCGAGAATATTTGTAAACTAACTTTTCTGAAACCAAAAACAGCAGAAAACAGGAACTGGCACTGCGGCATCTTGTTAATAGGTTAGTCTCGGAAAATGCATAAAAACATTATAAAGTATGACTAAAACATGTTGGTATTGTCATAAAACTAGCATGGAACATAAGAAATTATAGATACGTTGGATACGTATCAATGCCTACACCTTCACAATAATCCTTGAATTCTCAGGAGGTGAAGTTGATGCCATTATCCGTGACTATGCTGTTAGGGACGCCGAACCGAAAAACTATCCCTTTGATGAAATTTACTGTTGATGTTGCATCTGCCGAAGTTACTGCTATTGCTTCAATCCACTTGGTGAATCTGTCGACTGCTACAAGCAGATAAACGTGTCCTCCTGGCCAAGATTTATGTAATTTTCCCACAATATCTAGTCCCCATTGATCAAAAGGCCACGGCAAAGTTATTGGCATTAATTCTGCTGCTGGAGAGTGAGGTTTTGATGCAAATCTTTGGCAAGCTTCACAAGTGCACACGATTTCCTTCGCATCCTCTATGGCTGATAACCAGTAAAACCCAGCTCGAAAAGCTTTGGCTGCTATCACTCAACTGCTTGCGTGATGGCCACATATCCCTTCATGTATGTCCTTCAATATGACTCGTTCTTCTTCGGGTGTAACACATCTCTGCAGCACACCCGATATACTTCGTTTGTATAGTTCTCATTTGACCACTGTGAACGCCTTAGATCGGGTATTTCTTTGTTCGTGATATATGCCAAGTATATTTGCATCGAAGGGATTTGTATCATCATGACCTCCTCTGGTTCTTCCTCTTCATCCGAAATATATGGTTCTGGGACTGCTGGAGCCCCCGAGTCTTTCTTTGGTTTATCCTTTTTCTTCGGCTGCTTCGGCGCTGCAGTTTTCTTTGACTTGGTTAATCTCTCACTGATTTCCTCCCAAAAAACTCCAGGTGGTATGGGTAGACAGACATAGGCAACCCGAATGGTGGGCCTGCCGAATAAGGTACCCGAGGTTATTTGGAGGCCCACGACTCGAAGCTTTCAAGGCCCAGAAGCTCGGCAAACCTCGATAAGGAATATAGAGTTATATTAGGAATCACGAATCATGTAATCATACGGGAAAGACTCGGATGGCTTTCCAGAGCTTGTAACTTGTATGACACAAAATCCCTCGGCTCTTCGTCCTATATAAAGGGGAGCCGAGGGGAGGAGAAAGGATCGAATCTATTGACAACATACACCATAATTTCTGAGTCGAGCACCTTTTCGGCTGAACCTTCGAGATCTACTTGCCCTCTACTTTCTACGAAACCCTAAGTCTACAATCTGTAGGCATTGACAAGTTGATACCTTGTCAATGGGCGCTGTGTGTGGGAATTGGAGGTGATCTCGATGGCATCGTCAACTTCATCAACGGCAAGCAATGCGATGGACGGAGGTAAACGGATCCAACCTGATCTCGATGATTTTGTTCCTCACCCTCCCGCCCATTTTCATGCATATGCCGATCTAGAGGAGTCGACAGAGATGACGTTCGGGAGTATATGCTTCCTCGTCGGGAAAGAAGGATCGCATCGTCTCGCGGCACCGATTTTTTCGGGACCGTTAGTGGCCGATTCTGATTTCTCGGGATCATCAACATCATCGATCGATTCAGGCGACAAGGAGGTTTCGCCACCAAGCTTTACCAAACCCGCCGTCGGCGGGGGACTCGCCGATCTGTTCGGCGACATGACTTTCGGGTCGTTCACAGATTATGATCTGGATAGTGAGTTGGAAAGCATTGACAACGTCGACCTCACCAACTTCGACTTGATCGACAAATCTACTTCTATTAGGAAGGTCTTCGCCGATCTATACGATGGTGTCACCGACCCCGAAGAAGATGAAAACAAAACTACAATATATCATCAAGTCTGCGCAATCGGGGAATCAAGCCGCCAATAGGATGATGCGTCCGAGGCTTTCAATGATTTGGGCAATCCTGATACGTCTCCAACGTATCGATAATTTCTTATGTTCCATGCTACTTTATTGATGATACCTACATGTTTTATGCACATTATATGCCACATTTATGCATTTTCTGGAACTAACCTATTAACAAGATGCCGAAGAGCCGCTTGCTCGTTTTCTGCTGTTTTTGGTTTCGTAAATCCTAGTAAAGAAATATTCTCGAATTGGACGAAACTTTCGCCCAGGGTCCTATTTTTGCACGAAGCTTCCAGAAGACCGAAGAGCTAACGAAGTGGGGCCACGAGGCGGCCAGAGGGTAGGGCGGCGCGGCCCAGGCCTTGGCCGCGCCGACCTAGCCTCTGGGCCCCTCGTGTGGCCCCCCGCGTTGACCCTCCGCCTACTTAAAGCTTCCATCGCGAAACCCCCAGTACCGAGAGCCACGATACGGAAAACCTTACAGAGACGCCGCCGCCGCGAATCCCATCTCGGGGGATTCTGGAGATCGCCTCCGGCACCCTGCCGGAGAGGGGATTCATCTCCCGGAGGACTCTACACCGCCATGGTCGCCTCCGGAGTGATGAGTGAGTAGTTCACCCTCGGACCATGGGTCCATAGCAGTAGCTAGATGGTCGTCTTCTCCTTGTTGTGCTTCATTGTTGGATCTTGTGAGCTGCCTAACATGATCAAGATCATCTATCCGTAATACTATATGTTGTGTTTGTCGGGATCCGATGGATAGAGAGTACTATGATTATGGTGATTATCAATCTATTGTTTATGTGTTGTTTATGATCTTGCATGCTCTCCGTTATTAGTAGAGGCTCTGGCCAAGTTTTTGCTCTTAACTCCAAGAGGGGGTATTTATGCTCGATAGTGGGTTCATGCCTTCATTGAATCCGGGATCGTGACAGTAGGTTCTAAGGTTGTGATGTGCTCGTTGCCACTAGGGATAAAACATTGATGCTATGTCTAAGGATGTAGTTGTTGATTACATTACGCACCATACTTAATGCAATTGTCTGTTGCTTTGCAACTTAATACTGGAGGGGGTTCGGACGATAACCTGAAGGTGGACTTTTTAGGCATAGATACAGTTGGATGGCGGTCTATGTACTTTGTCGTAATGCCCTAATTAAATCTCACTATATTTATCATATCATGTATATGCATTGTTATGCCTTTCTCTATTTGTCAATTGCCCGACTGTAATTTGTTCACCCAACATGCTTTTATCTTATGGGAGAGACACCTCTAGTGAACTGTGGACCCCGGTCCTATTCTTTACATAGCATTCAATCTATCGCAATTGTGTTTACTTGTTTTCTTTGCAAACATCTTCCACTCGATACGTTTAATCCTTTGTTACAGCAAGCTCGGTGAGATTGACAACCTCACTGTTTCGTTGGGGCAAAGTACTTGGGTTGTGTTGTGCAGGTTCCGCGTTGGCGCCGGAATCCCTGGTGTTGCGCCGCATCACATTTCGCGACCATCAACCTTCAACGTGCTTCTTGGCTCCTACTCGGTTCGATTAAACCTTGGTTTCATACCGAGGGAAAACTTGCCACTGTGCGCATCATACCTTCCTCTTGGGGTTCCCAACGGACGTGTACATCTACGCGCATCAAGCACTTTTTCCGGCGCCGTTGCCGGGAGATCAAGACACGCTGCAAGGGGAGTCTCCACTTCTCAATCTCTTTACTTTGTTTTTGTCTTGCTTTATTTTATTTACTACTTTGTTTGCTGCACTAAATCAAAATACAAAAAAATTAGTTGCTAGTTTTACTTTATTTACTGTCTTGCTCTCTATATCGAAAACACAAAAAAAAAATTAGTTACTTGCATTCATTTTATCTAGTTTGTTTTATTTACCGTTGCTAAAATGAATACCCCTGAAAATACTAAATTGTGTGACTTCACAAATGCAAATAATAATGATTTCCTATGCACACCTATTGCTCCACCTGCTACTACAGCAGAATTCTTTGAAATTAAACCTGCTTTACTAAATCTTGTGATGAGAGATCAATTTTCTGGTGCTAGTTCTGATGATGCTGCTGCCCATCTCAATAATTTTGTTGAACTTTGTGAAATGCAAAAGTATAAAGATGTAGATGGTGATATTATTAAATTGAAAGTGTTTCCTTTCTCATTAAGAGGAAGAGCTAAAGATTGGTTGCTATCTTTGCCTAAGAATAGTATTGATTCATGGACTAAATGCAAGGATGCTTTTATTGGTAGATATTATCCTCCCGCTAAAATTATATCTTTGAGAAGTAGCATAATGAATTTTAAACAATTAGATACTGAACATGTTGCTCAAGCATGGGAGAGAATGAAAACTTTGGTAAAGAATTGCCCAACCCATGGACTGACTACTTGGATGATCATCCAAACCTTCTATGCAGGACTAAATTTTTCTTCGCGGAATTTATTGGATTCAGCTGCTGGAGGTACCTTTATGTCCATCACATTGGGGGCGGCTACAAAACTTCTTGATGATATGATGATAAATTACTCTGAATGGCACACGGAAAGAGCTCCACAAGGTAAGAAGGTAAATTCTGTTGAAGAAACCTCTTCCTTGAGTGATAAGATTGATGTGATTATGTCTATGCTTGTGAATGGTAGATCTAATGTTGATCCAAATAATGTTCCTTTAGCTTCATTGGTTGCTCAAGAAGAAAATGTTGATGTGAATTTCATTAAAAACAATAATTTCAACAACAATGCTTATAGGAACAACTCTGGTAATAACTATAGGCCATATCCTTCTGCTAATGGTAATGGTTATGGTAATTCTTATGGGAATTCTTACAATAATAATAGGAATGTACCCTCTGGTCTTGAAGCCATGCTTAAAGAATTTATTAGTACACAAACCGCTTTTAACAAATCTGTTGAGGAAAAGCTTGATAAAATTGATACTATTGCTTCTAGAGTTGATAGACTTGCCTCCGATGTTAATCTTCTAAAATTGAAAGTTATGCCTAATAATGATATTGATAATAAGATTACTACTACAGCAAATGCCATCCAAGTTAGAATTAATGAGAATATAAGATTAATGGCTGAATCGCGAGCTAGGTGGGATAGAGAAGAAAATGAAAAACTAGCTAAAGAGAATAATGTAGCTAAAGTTTGGACTATTACCACCACTAGTAATGTTAATTCTTCACATGTTGCTGCACCTCCTACTATTAATGGTAAAATAATTGGTGTTGGCAATGTTTCTACTTCTAGTGCAAAGCGTACAAAACTGCCTGAAATTGCTAAAACTGCTGAAACTGCTTGTGATAAAACTGCTGAAATTTTTTCCAACCTTGGGAACAATGATCCCATTGCTGTAGCTCATAATGATTTAGATTTTGATGATTGCCACATCTCTGAAGTTATAAAGTTCTTACAAAAACTTGCTAAAAGTCCCAATGCTAGTGCTATAAATTTAGCCTTTACCAAACATATTACAAATGCTCTCATAAAAGCTAGAGAAGAGAAACTAAAACTTGAAACTTCTATTCCTAGAAAGTTAGAAGATGGTTGGGAGCCCATCATTAAAATGAAATTCAATGACTTTGAATGTAATGCTTTTTGTGATCTTGGTGCAAGTATTTCGTTATGCCTAAAAAGATTTATGATATGCTTGACTTGCCACCATTGAAGAATTGTTATTTGGATGTTAATCTTGCCGATAATGTTAAAAAGAAACCTTTGGGGAGGATTGATAATGTGCACATTATGGTTAACAATAACCTTGTCCCCGTTGATTTTGTTGTCTTGGATATCGAATGCAATGCATCTTGTCCTATTGTGTTGGGAAGACCTTTTCTTCGAATCGTTGGTGCTGTTATTGATATGAGGGAAGGTAATATTAAATATCAATTTCCTCTCAAGAAAGGTATGGAACACTTCCCTAGAAAGAGAATGAAGTTGCCTTTTGATTCTATTATTAGAACAAGCTATGATGTTGATTCTTCTACTCTCGATGTTACTTGATTTGCACTTTCTGCGCCTAGCTGAAAGGCGTTAAAGAAAAGCGCTTATGGGAGACAACCCATGTTTTTACCTACAGCAATTTTTTGTTTTGTTGAGTCTTGGAAGTTGTTTACTACTGTAGCAACCTCTACTTATCATGTTTTTGTGCCAAGTAAAGTTTCTATGTCAAAGTTGATGTTATATTTAGGATCGCTGCGCAGAAACAGCATTGCTGTCTGTCACGAATCTGGGCACAGTTCCCTGTAGAAAATTCGAAAAAATCTGCCAATTTACGAGCGTGATCCTCAGATATGTACGCAACTTTCATTAGTTTTGAGTTTTTCCATTTGAGCAAGTCTAGTGCCAGCTTTAAATTCGTCTTTACGGACTGTTCTGTTTTTGACAGATTCTGCCTTTTATTTCGCATTGCCTCTTTTGCTATGTTGGATTTATTTCTTTGATCCATTAATGTCCAGTAGCATTATGCAATGTCCAGAAGTGAAAATAATGATTGTGTCACCTCTGAATGAGTGAATTATTAATGATGCACTAACCCTCTAATGAGTTTGCTTGAAGTTTGGTGTGAAGGAAGTTTTCAAGGGTCAAGAGAGGAGAATGATATACTATGATCAAGAGGAGTGAAAGCTCTAAGCTTGGGGATGCCCCCGTGGCTCACCCCTGCATATTTTAAGAAGACTCAAGCTGTCTAAGCTTGGGGATGCCCAAGGCATCCCCTTCTTCATCGACAACATCATCGGGTTCCTCCCCCGAAACTATATTTTTATTCAATCACATCTTGTGTTCTTTACTTGGAGCGTCGGTTTGTTTTTGTTTTTGTTTTGTTTGAATAAAATGGATCCTAGCATTCACTTTGTGGGAGGGAGACACGCTCCGCTGTTGCATATGGACACATGTGTCCTTAGGCTTTACTCATAATGTTCAAGGCGAAGTTTCTTCTTCGTTAAATTGTTAAATGGTTGGAATTGGAAAATGCTACATGTAGTAATTCTAAAATGTCTTGGATAATGTGATACTTGGCAATTGTTGTGCTCATGTTTAAGCTCTTGCATCATATGCTTTGCACCCATTAATGAAGAAATACATAGAGCTTGCTAAAATTTGATTTGCATATTTGGTCTCTCTAAGGTCTAGATAATATCTAGTATTGAGTTTTGAACAACAAGGAAGACGAGTGTAGAGTCTTATAATGTTTACAATATGTCTTTTATGTGAGTCTTGCTGCACTTGTTCATCCTTGAGTTTGCTTCAAATAACCTTGCTAGCCTAAACCTTGTATCGAGAGGGAATACTTCTCATGCATCCAAAATCCTTGAGCCAACTACTATGCCATTTGTGTCCACCATACCTACCTACTACATGGTATTTCTCCGCCATTCCAAAGTAAATTGCTTGAGTGCTACCTTTAAAATTCCATCATTCACCTTTGCAATATATAGCTCATGGGACAAAATAGCCTTAAAAACTATCGTAGTATTGAATATGTACTTATGCACTTTATCTTTTATTAAGTTGCTTGTTGTGCGATAACCATGTTTCGGGGAACGCCATCAACTATTGTTGAATATCATGTGAGTTGCTATGCATGTCCGTCTTGTCCGAAGGTCTATCATTTTAGTGGTTGGAGCATGCAAAATTGTTAGAGAAGAACATTGGGCCGCTAACTAAAGCCATGAACCATGGTTGAAGTTTCAGTTTTGGACATATATCCTCAATCTCATATGAGAATAATAATCATTGCTACATGCTTGTGCATTTACGAGGAGTCCATTATCTGTTGTCCATGTTGTCCCGGTATGGATGTCTAAGTTGAGAATAATCAAAAGCGAGAAATCCGAAATGCGAGCTTTCTCCTTAGACCTTTGTACAGGCGGCATGGAGGTACCCCTTTGCGACACTTGGTTGAAACATGGCATGCGAAGATCCGGTAGTCCAAGCTAAGTAGGACGAGGTGCGGGCACTATTAGTATACTATGCATGAGGCTTGCAACTTGTAAGATATAATTTACATAACTCATATGCTTTATTACTACCGTTGACAAAATTGTTTCATGTTTTCAAAATAAAAGCTCTAGCACAAATACAAGCAATCGATGCTTTCCTCTTTGAAGGACCTTTCTTTTACTTTTATTGTTGAGTCGGTTTACCTATCTCCTTCCACCTTAAGAAGCAAACACTTGTGTGAACTGTGCATTGATTCCTACATACTTGCATATTGCACTTGTTATATTACTTTATGTTGACAATATCCATGAGATATACATGTTACAAGTTGAAAGCAACCGCTGAAACTTATTCTTCCTTTGTGTTGCTTCAACACCTTTACTTTGATTTATTGATTTATGAGTTAACTCTTATGCAAGACTTATTGATGCTTGTCTTGAAATACTATTCATGAAAAGTCTTTGCTTTATGATTCAGTTGTTTACTCATGTCATTACTTTTGTTTTGATCGCTGCATTCATTACATATGTTTACAAATAGTATGATCAAGATTATGATGGCATGTCACTTCGTAAATTATCTTTGTTATCGTTTTACCCGCTCGGGACGAGCAGTAACTAAGCTTGGGGATGCTGATACGTCTCCAACGTATCGATAATTTCTTATGTTCCATGCTACTTTATTGATGATACCTACATGTTTTATGCACATTATATGCCATATTTATGCATTTTCTCGGAACTAACCTATTAACAAGATGCCGAAGAGCCGCTTGTCATGTTTCTGCTGTTTTTGGTTTCAGAAATCCTAGTAAAGAAATATTCTCGGAATTGGACGAAACTTTCGCCCGTGGTCCTATTTTTGCACGAAGCTTCCGAAGACCGAAGAGCTAACGAAGTGGGGCCACGAGGCGGCCGGAGGGTAGGGCGGCGCGGCCCGGGCCTTGGCCGCGCCGACCTAGCCTCCGGGCCCCTCGTGTGGCCCCCGCGTTGACCCTCCGCCTACTTAAAGCTTCCGTCGCGAAACCCCCGCACCGAGAGCCACGATACGGAAAACCTTACGAGACGCCGCCGCCGCGAATCCCATCTCGGGGGATTTCGGAGATCGCCTCCGGCACCCCGCCGGAGAGGGGATTCATCTCCCGGAGGACTCTACACCGCCATGGTCGCCTCCGGAGTGATGAGTGAGTAGTTCACCCCCGGACCATGGGTCCATAGCAGTAGCTAGATGGTCGTCTTCTCCTTGTTGTGCTTCATTGTTGGATCTTGTGAGCTGCCTAACATGATCAAGATCATCTATCTGTAATACTATATGTTGTGTTTGTCGGGATCCGATGGATAGAGAGTACTATGATTATGGTGATTATCAATCTATTGTTTATGTGTTGTTTATGATCTTGCATGCTCTCCGTTATTAGTAGAGGCTCGGCCAAGTTTTTGCTCTTAACTCCAAGAGGGGGTATTTATGCTCGATAGTGGGTTCATGCCTTCATTGAATCCGGGATCGTGACGGTAGGTTCTAAGGTTGTGATGTGCTCGTTGCCACTAGGGATAAAACATTGATGCTATGTCTAAGGATGTAGTTGTTGATTACATTACGCACCATACTTAATGCAATTGTCTGTTGCTTTGCAACTTAATACTGGGAGGGGTTCGGACGATAACCTGAAGGTGGACTTTTTAGGCATAGATGCAGGTGGATGGCGGTCTATGTACTTTGTCGTAATGCCCTGATTAAATCTCACTATATTTATCATATCATGTATATGCATTGTTATGCCTTTCTCTATTTGTCAATTGCCCGACTGTAATTTGTTCACCCAACATGCTTTTATCTTATGGGAGAGACACCTCTAGTGAACTGTGGACCCCGGTCCTATTCTTTACATAGCATTCAATCTACCGCAATTGTGTTTACTTGTTTTCTTTGCAAACATCTTCCACTCGATACGTTTAATCCTTTGTTACGAGCAAGCCGGTGAGATTGACAACCTCACTGTTTCGTTGGGGCAAAGTACTTGGGTTGTGTTGTGCAGGTTCCGCGTTGGCGCCGAATCCCCGGTGTTGCGCCGCATCACATTTCGCGACCATCAACCTTCAACGTGCTTCTTGGCTCCTACTGGTTCGATTAAACCTTGGTTTCATACTGAGGGAAAACTTGCCACTGTGCGCATCATACCTTCCTCTTGGGGTTCCCAACGGACGTGTACATCTACGCGCATCAAATCCATATATCAATCCCGCAGATCTTACCCGTGGAACAGGAAACAAATACATCGGGGCCAGGCCGCGAGAGAAAATACAGCTGCCGCAAGCGGCTTGGGATAGAGCGCAGAGAGCCATGAACGGTACAGAGCCGATGACCACAAGGGCTACACCGAAGGCATTGCAAAGCATGTCAATATAAACTCGCTAGTGCTGAACGCGAGCTAGAAAAACAAAGAAAGTTACTCGAAGAAAGAAGAGTTGCAGCTTCACACAATTTGGCCTCAACGTCTGCCTTTTTGGCCTCGACGTCCATCCTTTGGACCTCAATGACCTCTTTCGTGAGGTTGAGGTAGATGGCAGCTGCGGCCTCTTTTTCCAGACGCTTCTTCTCGTCCCTAGCAGCCATGGCGGCATGATTCTCGACCATCATCTTCTCCAAGCTCTGGGTGAACGCAATGGCATGTGCCTCCTGGGCTAGATCGGCCTTGGTAGCCTTATGGCCTCAGGGACGAGGTGGAAGGGCATGACGGCCATTATCGTCGTCTTCGCCGTCGAGATTCACCACTGTCTCATTCTTCACAGCTTCATCGTAGGCTGCAAAGCTTGTCTTCCACTTTTGCACGTCCTTCAGCTTCTCCCAGCAATGGACCATATGGTAGCCCTTCTTATGCACTGCCTTGAACCTCACCAAGGCCCGGGATACATGCAATCACGCCAACGCCGCTAATGATGTACATAGAATGATATAAATGGAATAGAATGATGATGGTTGTCTCTTGTTTACCACTGAAATCATGCCAACACCGCTAATGGGGGTGTTCACAACATGTTCGATGGTGGAGCAGAACTTGCTTGTCTCTTGTTTGATGAAGTTCCATCTTTTTCTGATGGACTCTTCCGTGCGAGGGGTTGGGATCTGGTAGGACTCGTGAAGCTTTCTCTCATTGTACTCCTGCATGACCTTGGCCCTGTACACCTTGCCCTTTTGTTGGGCGCCATTAATACAGTCATGGCTTGTCGCCAGCCATGTGTCGCACAAACACTTGTCCTCGTCATCGATGAATCCTTGTGTCATGTGGCTCTCCCCCTTCTTCTTGCTAGCATTGTCCGTGGTGAGGACATGCCCTGTTGGCGCGTCCTCATAGTCGTCGATGCACACGGGTGTTGGCTGCGAGGGCTAGGTGGAGAACAGACGTGCAACATCGATGTCCTCTGCATCTTGCGTTGGTGCCCACTCATCATGCGGCCCTGTCCTGGCCCCGGCGTCGCCAACGAAGCCGCCGCCATAGATCATGGCCTCAATGTCTTTGTCATGCCGGTCCTTCCAATAGGCCTACGAATCATCGAACGTCATACGCATGGCACACGGCAGTCGCACACAGTGAGAGAGCTCACGTACCGGGTCATCCATCGTCGGGGCAGATGGTGCCATTTCGTCAAACAGGATGCAGGGCACCAGCATGCTCTCCTCCGGCAGCTGACGCGTCCTGTGTGTCGCGCCCGGGCACGAGTCACCGCTTCTCGGTGTCCGGTTGAGGTCGGGAACCGACACCCCGTTGAACTGCATCGGCGCCACGCCAGAGGCGAACCGCGACGCCGCGTGGACCTGCAAGGGAGCGGGAGTTCCACGACGCAGCTGGGAACTTACCAAGCTCACCGACGAGGCCGGAGGAGTGACGACGGTGATCCCCTCTCGCTTGATGAGCATGTAGGCCTCCGCTAAGCTCGGATGGAGGCCTACTTGCGCGGCGCTGGATTTCAGCTGCATATGCCACGCTTGCTGGCTGGCTTCCAGGGCGGCGGCCGCTGCATTCCTCTCCTTCGGGTTCCTGCATCGGCCGCGACGCTTCGCGGCCTCGACGCCTTTCTCCTCCTTGGACGACACCTTATTTGCCGCCTTCGGCTTAGCGTCCCGGTCGCCGGTGGCGGCCCGCTTTGCTTCGGCCGGAACTACGGCCTCCATTGTGGCTATGGTCCTGGCTATGGGGGAGCCTGGGACGGCGGCGGGTGCGAGGGTTACCTCGGAATCCATGGTGGTGGCTACGGCAGCAAGGACGTCCATCGCTTCTGGACTGCTGGCGTCGGGTTACTTCGATTTTTGGTGCGGGGAATGACCACTGGCGGGAATGTTATCGGTCTCCCTGCCACTGACGCGCGGGTCCTACGTAAGTTTCGGCGGACACCCGACGTGACCGCGGAGCGTCCGCGGAGACGTACACCTCGCACATATTTGGGCCAGGTTTGCGTCGCCACGGATGGTCCGGTCACTTTGCGTTGCCCCGCTGGAGCAGGGCCTAAACACATTTTCGGTCACGACAGACGCAAACGGTCGCTCAGCGTCCGTTTGGAGATGCCCTAATAACTTATCTTTGGGCAGCAAAAAAGTTGCATCCCTGATTGATCTGATAATGACCGCGATTGGCCACCTGCAGCATTTGTCAACTACCATCAGGGCATCTCCAACGGAGCTGTATACGTTCATTCATTATATATAGATCGAGCAAACAAATATTGAAAGCAAAAGTCTATTTGTAGATTCTCCTTACATATACATGGAGCTCACGACTACCGGGACTATAGTCCGTCGTCTATTCGAACTATTACACGAGGATCATGACCATTTCCTAGCTTGATTAAACAAGCCTCTTTCATCTATCATTTCTCTCATCAGAAGTCCCGCCACTTCCTCCGCAATTCCTAGTAGGTGTTCGTGTGGTTGGAGCTTCTCCCGCATGAAGTCGACCTATATAGGAAAATGAGATGAATATGACTATATCAATCTTGATAACGAAATATTAACGATAATAAATTAAAGTTGTGAATGTTATTGCTTACGTTGAATATATTATCGTTCTGCTTCTCAGTGGTTAACGTGCGAATGGACTCGCAAACGTATCCGCATAGATTCATCTCATGTGGCTGCTGGGCACACGGTACAGGCGTAAATGTTAGAATCTCTGCGAAGTTTCCCTTATTCCTCTTCTTGAAAACTCTCCAAACCCTGCCAGGCAAAAGAATGATTGAATGAGTGGATAATTAATTGATATCTCACGAAAGATATAGCGCGGCAATTAATGATTGAAATTACCTCTAGAGCAGGTGCTGCAAGTCTTGGAACCCTTCCAGGCCTCTACTCAATGGGTCCCTTACTTCAACTATTCTCTTATCAACTTGAATGTCTAGCAGAATCCAGTGGAAACTGCACATGTTTATATATATACGTCATGAATTACACTTAACATCGAGTAAGAAAATTTGAATGTGTACAACAGATCAGTAAGACTCTCACATGTAGTTGTAAGGAAACAGTATTGAATCACAGAAATGTTGCTCCGTTATAAACCTTAGTAGGTTTCCCCCGTTTCTTCGGCTTTATCCTTTACTGTGCAATGATGTACTTTATCTGGGTCAACAAACCCAATATTGGTTATCTTATTTCTTCTGCATTCATCGATCTTTAGTCTGCATAAGAGAGTACATAAGAATAATGAGTATATGCAATGAACAGGAACAACTGAATGAACAGGAACTTATATGTAGTTAACAACTTACAAGAAATAGCAACTCATGAGAGATTTGTCGAGGGAGTCTAAATTGAATAACTGCCAGAGTTCGGAAATCTCAATATGGAGATCCTCCCTTCGGAAGTAATATTCTTCTGGGATATTCGCCACGATGAATCTTTGGTTCTCCGTGCACGCATCAAGGTACCACCGATGCAAATTCCGCATATGCGTTGGCAATTGATGCAGTCGCTCTTTGCTGAACAAGTCGGCCTCGTAGACAAATTTAGGGGCTATATCAGCAATGGCTAGTGCAGCATCTTGGGAACTCAGCAATTGCTCCACAGTACAGCCCATTTGAGCCGCTAGCGTCGCAACTGCTTCCATATCGAAACCACCATGTTCCTGGTACACCGAGGGAACATCTAACAGTTTGAGGGGTGGGATCGATTGTTTGGCCTGTTCTCCGAGCTGGGGAACTTCCTTTCTTTTTTTGCTTGCTGTCGCTTGCTTGGCCTTGAGGGGTGCACTTGTTGAACTTGATTTCTTCCTGGCTACACTTCTAGTTGATGATTTGCTCGTGCTAGCACTATCCTTCTCTTTTCCATGCTCAATTACCCTTGCAAGTGTGCGTGTATAGTCATCCTTCTTCTCGTGTAAGTCATATTGCGATGGTGTGTTCAGAAAATCAAGAGCATATGCTTTTTGCATCTTGGTGTATGGCGCTGGCGTTGGGGGTTTTTCCTTATGAAAATGTTCATGCATTTGTTTATTTACAACGGCCTCAGTTTCCTCGATACTAAGATCGTAAGGACGGGGGAGAGGAACCTTTGGTACTGTTGGGAGGGGCGACAGTTTGCGGATAGGACTCTTGACACGCTTCTGCTTGGGTGCATACCGAGTCTTAGTGGGCGCAGGCGGCGGCGCAGGAGATGGAGATGGACTAGGGATGTGGTGGTCATACTCATGGGGTGATGGTGGCAACATGTGACCACTCGGAGGAGGTGATGATGACCTACGATCATTTGGAGAAGGTGATGGTGACCTGCGACGACTAGTAGGGGGTACCCAGCCTGGAAGCTTGATGTTTTTCTTAGCCCAAATAATGATGTCACCCAGTACGTCTCCGAGTGTACAATTGAATCCAGGGATTTCAAGCTGCAATGACTCAAACGACGGTACAATTGAATCCACCCCGACACGAGCATAGCCATCTGGAATCTCAGTGTCATGTCATAGTGCCGACTCACCCTCAGGACCTAATGTAGGTAAAACAAAGCCGACCGCCACCTTAAGAGATAGGTTCCTGAACATCTCATGGAGATCACAAGGTGTCTGCTCCTTGATTCCATCCACGGGGTAGACAGGACCGCCATCTATCATCCGTGTACATTCAGGCGGGGCCTCCGAGTCAGCCACGTTGCTGCTTCGCCGCTGAGATATGCCAGCGGTATTATCTGGCTCGAGTCGTCCTTTAAGTTCTTCAATCTCCCGCTCCTGCTGCTGAATCTCCCGCTGCTGCTAGTCAAGTCGGTGTTGTAACTCGGTAAACCGGTCATTATGCACCTCCACCTGGCGTTGTTTTTCTCTCGCTCGGCTTCTATAAGTCTCTGCATCGCTTGGAAACCCAAGCGACCATAGATAACTAGGGTTGAGGCCTCTTGTTCGTCCTCCCTTTTCAGGATTACCGAGGACAAGCGTCAGCAAGTCTTTCTCTCTATCGGGAACAAACTTCAATTTTACCGAATTAATATATGTCGTCACTTGAAGCCATTTTTCCCTGGGTACCTTAACCTTGGTGTCACTTTGAAAAAGGTCCCCTGTCTGCATGTCATACTCACAACCATGCGCAAGGAACCAATTCCGAGCCCTCAAGTCCCAGTTTTCTCGGATGGGTTCTGGAATGATCCCATTCCACTGCATCTCAGCCTCTTGTTCATCCCACTTAGGCATGGCTACTTTGTAGCCCCCTCGCCCCGTATGATGGTGATATACCTTTTCGCTTGCATTCTTCTTGTTTTGCTTTGACAATGCCAGAGCATCCTCTGAGGTCCTGTACTTCACAAATGCATCCCAGTTATGCTCCTGCTTCGATAGATAGCCTTTGAATTTTGGAAGCTTGTTCTCCTCCTTATAAGTTGCCCATAACCAGTTCTTCCACGCCTGGAATAGTTCCCCCATCTTCGGAAGAGCCCGCTTCTTCACTAGCTCCTTCTGCTTGTCCATCTCAATCTGTGATTCCAATTCTGGCAAGGTGAAATGTGCCATGAGGTCGTCAAAAAGCTTGCATTTGTACCTATCGGCAACCTCACTTTCGGGCACCTTCTTGCTCTTGTTCCATTCTCTAACAGTGATCGGGATGCGATCCCTAACCATAACTCCGCACTGATTTTTAAATATCGTTGCGGAAGTTGCGGGTTCTACCTGTTGGCCTTTAGGTGATATACGTGTAATTGTGAAGTGGTCATTTTGGCCCAACTTCTTTGCCGGGACTCGTTTGTCCAACTTATCTTGGGAGGCCTAAGGAATAAAAAATAATTAATTTATATACATGTACATATAGAATTCCATTAATGGCTCTAGTGATCGTATACCTCGCCATCACCAGAGCACTCGGCTTCTCCATCACCGGAGTCGTCGCCTTCTCCATCACCGGAGTCGTGGTCTTCTCCATCAACAAATCTGTCCGCTTCTCGGTCGGCTTCTTCATCAACGAATCCGTCGGCTTCTCGGTCGTCTTCTAGATTGGCGTCACGGATTATGTCCTCGACTATGTCTTCCTGTTCGAAGTCTCGATGGAATAGTGGATCCATTATTTCTGCAAAATATTAAATCGATAAGTACATGTTCTCTAACCCATGGCCCCCTAAACCCTAACCAAACCCTAACCCTAACCTAACCCTAATGACAATATTAAATGCGGTGGCCGGCAGAGGGGGCGCACGTGCTCACGTGAGGAACGACGAAAGAGGAGAGGGAGAGGGAGAGAAGAGGGGAGTTGCGGCATCGGGTGTTCGTGAGAGGGAGAGAAGAGGTGAGTTGCGGCAGCGGAGGCTAGGGTCACTGGGGAAGGAACGACAGTCGGTAGAGGAGAGGGAGAGAAGAGGGAAGTTGCGGCGTCGGGTGTTCGCGAGAGGGAGAGGAAGAGGGGACTGTCGGCGTCAGGTGTTCGCCAGAGGGAGAGAAGAGGGGAGTGTTGGCGTCGGGTGTTCGCGAGAGGGACGAGGGCGACTGCGGCGTCGGGTTTTCGCGCTAATTAACTAAATACTAAACTAAAACTAAATAACTAACTAAAACTAATTAACTAAATATGAAATTAAAACTAAAAAACTAAATACTAAAACTAATTAATTAACTAAATACTAAACTAAAACTAATTAAACTAAATAAACAAAATGCTAAATACTAATTAAACTAAATACAAAATACTAAAACTAAATACTAAATACTTAAACTAAATACAAAATACTTAAACTAAATACAAAATACTTAAACTAATTAAATACAAAAAACTTAAAAAAAATAGGGGGCCGGGCGCTGATACGTCTCCAACGTATCGATAATTTCTTATGTTCCATGCTACTTTATTGATGATACCTACATGTTTTATGCACATTATATGTCATATTTATGCATTTTCTGGAACTAACCTATTAACAAGATGCCGAAGAGCCGATTCTTTGTTTTACGTTGTTTTTGGTTTCAGAAATCCTAGTAAAGAAATATTCTCGGAATTGGACGAAACTTTCGCCCGGGGTCCTATTTTTGCACGAAGCTTCCGGAAGACCGAAGAGATAACGAAGTGGGGCCACGAGGCGGCCAGAGGGGTGGCCGGCGCGGCCCAAGCCCTGGCCGCGCCGACCTACCCCTGGGCCCCTCGTGTGGCCCCCCGCGTTGACCCTCCGCCTACTTAAAGCCTCCGTCGCGAAACCCCCAGTACCGAGAGCCACGATACGGAAAACCTTACAGAGACGCCGCCGCCGCGAATCCCATCTCGGGGGATTCGGAGATCGCCTCCGGCACCTCGTCGGAGAGGGGATTCATCTCCCGGAGGACTCTACACCGCCATGGTCGCCTCCGGAGTGATGAGTGAGTAGTCCACCCCTGGACCATGGGTCCATAGCAGTAGCTAGATGGTCGTCTTCTCCTTGTTGTGCTTTATTGTTGGATCTTGTGAGCTGCCTAACATGATCAAGATCATCTATCTGTAATACTATATGTTGTGTTTGTCGGGATCCGATGGATAGTGAGTACTATGATTATGGTGATTATCAATCTATTGTTCATGTGTTGTTTATGATCTTGCATGCTCTCCGTTACTAGTAGAGGCTCTGGCCAAGTTTTTACTCTTAACTCCAAGAGGGGGTATTTATGCTCGATAGTGGGTTCATGCCTCCATTGAATGCAGGACGATGACGAGAAAGTTCTAAGGTTGTGGATGTGCTTTGTTGCCACTAGGGATAAAACATTGATGCTATGTCTAAGGATGTAGTTGTTGATTACATTACGCACCATACTTAATGCAATTGTCTGTTGCTTTGCAACTTAATACTTGGAGGGGTTCGGATGATAACCCGAAGGTGGACTTTTTAGGCATAGATGCGAGTTGGATGGCGGTCTATGTACTTTGTCGTAATGCCCAATTAAATCTCACTATATTTATCATATCATGTATATGCATTGTTATGCCTTTCTCTATTTGTCAATTGCCCGACTGTAATTTGTTCACCCAACATGCTTTTATCTTATGGGAGAGACACCTCTAGTGAGCTGTGGACCCCGGTCCTATTCTTTACATAGCATACAATCTATCGCAATTGTGTTTACTGTTTTCTTTGCAAACATCTTCCACTCGATACGTTTAATCCTTTGTTACAGCAAGCCGGTGAGATTGACAACCTCACTGTTTCGTTGGGGCAAAGTACTTGGGTTGTGTTGTGCAGGTTCCACGTTGGCGCCGGAATCCCTTGTGTTGCGCCGCATCACATTTCGCGACCATCAACCTTCAACGTGCTTCTTGGCTCCTACTGGTTCGATTAAACCTTGGTTTCATACTGAGGGAAAACTTGCCACTGTGCGCATCATACCTTCCTCTTGGGGTTCCCAACGGACGTGTACATCTACGCGCATCAAGCACTTTTTCTGGCGCCGTTGCCGGGGAGATCAAGACACACTGCAAGGGGAGTCTCCACTTCTCAATCTCTTTACTTTGTTTTTGTCTTGCTTTATTTTATTTACTACTTTGTTTGCTGCACTAAATCAAAATACAAAAAATTAGTTGCTAGTTTTACTTTATTTACTGTCTTGCTCTCTATATCAAAAATACAAAAAAATTAGTTACTTGCATTTACTTTATCTAGTTTGTTTTATTTACCGTTGCTAAAATGAATACCCCTGAAAATACTAAGTTGTGTGACTTCACAAATGCAAATAATAATGATTTCCTATGCACACCTATTGCTCCACTCGCTACTACGAGCAGAATTCTTTGAAATTAAACTCTGCTTTACTGAATTTGGTCATGAGAGAACAATTTTCGGGTGCTAGTTCCGATGATGCTTGCTGCCCATCTCAATAATTTTGTTGAACTTTGTGAAATGCAAAAGTATAAAGATGTAGATGGTGATATTATTAAATTGAAAGTGTTTCCTTTCTCGTTAAGAGGAAGAGCTAAAGATTGGTTGCTATCTTTGCCTAAGAATAGTATTGATTCATGGACTAAATGCAAGGATGCTTTTATTGGTAGATATTATCCTCCCGCTAAAATTATATCTTTGAGAAGTAGCATAATGAATTTTAAACAATTAGATACTGAACATGTTGCTCAAGCTTGGGAGAGAATGAAAACTTTGGTAAAGAATTGCCCAACCCATGGACTGACTACTTGGATGATCATCCAAACCTTCTATGCGGGACTAAATTTTTCTTCGCGGAATTTATTGGATTCAGCTGCTGGAGGTACCTTTATGTCCATCACATTGGGGGCGGCTACAAAACTTCTTGATGATATGATGATAAATTACTCTGAATGGCACACGGAAAGAGCTCCACACGGTAAGAAGGTAAATTCTGTTGAGGAAACCTCTTCCTTGAGTGATAAGATTGATGTGATTATGTCTATGCTTGTTAATGGTAGATCTAATGTTGATCCTAATAATGTTCCTTTAGCTTCATTGGTTGCTCAAGAAGAAAATGTTGATGTGAATTTCATTAAAAATAATAATTTCAACAACAATGCTTATAGGAACAACTCCGGTAATAACTATAGGCCATATCCTTCTGCTAATGGTAATGGTTATGGTAATTCTTATGGGAATTCTTACAACAATAATAGGAATGTACCCTCTGGTCTTGAAGCCATGCTTAAAGAATTTATTAGTACACAAAGCTGCTTTTAACAAATCTGTTGAGGAAAAGCTTGATAAAATTGATACTATTGCTTCTAGAGTTGATAGACTTGCCTCCGATGTTAATCTTTTAAAATTGAAAGTTATGCCTAATAATGATATTGATAATAAGATTACTACTACAGCAAATGCCATCCAAGTTAGAATTAATGAGAATATAAGATTAATGGCTGAAGCTGCGTGCTAGGTGGGATAAAGAAGAAAATGAAAAACTAGCTAAAGAGAATAATGTAGCTAAAGTTTGGACTATTACCACCACTAGTAATGCTAATTCTTCACATGTTGCTGCACCTCCTACTATCAATGGTAAAATAATTGGTGTTGGCAATGTTTCTACTCCTAGTGCAAAGCGAACAAAGCTGCTCGAAACTGCTAAAACTGCTGAAACTGCTTGTGATAAAGCTGCTGAAATTTTTTCCAACCTTGGGAATAATGATCCCATTGCTGTAGCTCATAATGATTTAGATTTTGATGATTGCCACATCTCTGAAGTTATAAAGTTCTTACAAAAACTTGCTAAAAGTCCTAATGCTAGTGCTATAAATTTAGCCTTTACAAAACATATTACAAATGCTCTCATAAAAGCTAGAGAAGAGAAACTAAAACTTGAAACTTCTATTCCTAGAAAGTTAGAGGATGGTTGGGAGCCCATCATTAAAATGAAATTCAATGACTTTGAATGTAATGCTTTATGTGATCTTGGTGCAAGTATTTATGTTATGCCTAAAAAGATTTATGATATGCTTGACTTGCCACCATTGAAGAATTGTTATTTGGATGTTAATCTTGCCGATAATGTTAAAAAGAAACCTTTGGGGAGGATTGATAATGTGCACATTACGGTTAACAATAACCTTGTCCCCGTTGATTTTGTTGTCTTGGATATCGAATGCAATGCACCTTGTCCAATTGTGTTGGGAAGACCTTTTCTTCGAACTCGTTGGTGCTTTGTTATTGATATGAGGGAAGGTAATATTAAATACCAATTTCCTCTCAAGAAAGGTATGGAACATTTCCCTAGAAAGAGAATGAAGTTGCCTTTTGATTCTATTATTAGAACAAGCTATGATGTTGATGCTTCTACTCTTGATGTTACTTGATTTGCACTTTACGCGCCTAGGCTGAAAGGCGTTAAAGAAAAGCGCTTATGGGAGACAACCCATGTTTTTACCTACAGCAATTTTTTGTTTTGTTGAGTCTTGGAAGTTGTTTACTACTGTAGCAACCTCTCCTTATCATGTTTTTGTGCCAAGTAAAGTTTCTATGTCAAAGTTGACGTTATATTTGGGATTGCTGCGCAGAAACAGCATTGCTGTCTGTCACGAATCTGGGCACAATTCTCTGTAGAAAATTCGAAAAAATCTGCCAATTTACGAGCGTGATCCTCAGATATGTACGCAACTTTCATTAGTTTTGAGTTTTTCCATTTGAGCAAGTCTGGTGCCATTTCTAAATTCGTCTTTACGGACTGTTCTGTTTTTGACAGATTCTGCCTTTTATTTCGCATTGCCTCTTTTGCTATGTTGGATTTATTTCTTTGATCCACTAATGTCCAGTAGCATTATGCAATGTCCAGAAGTGAAAATAATGATTGTGTCACCTCTGAATGTGTGAATTATTAATTGTGCACTAACCCTCTAATGAGTTTGCTTGAAGTTTGGTGTGAAGGAAGTTTTCAAGGGTCAAGAGAGGAGTATGATATACTATGATCAAGAGGAGTGAAAGCTCTAAGCTTGGGGATGCCCCCGTGGTTCACCCCTGCATATTTTAAGAAGACTCAAGCGTCTAAGCTTGGGGATGCCCAAGGCATCCCCTTCTTCATCGACAACATCATCGGAGTTCCTCCCCCGAAACTATATTTTTATTCAGTCACATCTTGTGTTCTTTGCTTGGAGCGTCGGTTTGTTTTTGTTTTTGTTTTGTTTGAATAAAATGGATCCTAGCATTCACTTTGTGGGAGAGAGACACGCTCCGCTGTTGCATATGGACACATGTGTCCTTAGGCTTTACTCATAATGTTCATGGCGAAGTTTCTTCTTCGTTAAATTGTTATATGGTTGGAATTGGAAAATGCTACATGTAGTAATTCTAAAATGTCTTGGATAATGTGATACTTGGCAATTGTTGTGCTCATGTTTAAGCTCTTGCATCATACGCTTTGCACCCATTAATGAAGAAATACATAGAGCTTGCTAAAATTTGATTTGCATATTTGGTTTCTCTAAGGTCTAGATAATATCTAGTATTGAGTTTTGAACAACAAGGAAGACGGTGTAGAGTCTTATAATGTTTACAATGTGTCTTTTATGTGAGTTTTGCTGCACTTGTTCATCCTTGAGTTTGCTTCAAATAACCTTGCTAGCCTAAACCTTGTATCGAGAGGGAATACTTCTCATGCATCCAAAATCCTTGAGCCAACTACTATGCCATTTGTGTCCACCATACCTACCTACTACATGGTATTTCCCCGCCATTCCAAAGTAAATTGCTTGAGTGCTACCTTTAAAATTCCATCATCCACCTATGCAATATATAGCTCATGGGACAAAATAGCCTTAAAAACTATCGTAGTATTGAATATGTATTTATGCACTTTATATTTTATTAAGTTGCTTGTTGTGCGATAACCATGCTTCTGGGGAACGCCATCAACTATTGTTGAATATCATGTGAGTTGCTATGCATGTCCGTCTTGTCTGGAAGGTCTATCATTTTAGTGGTTGGAGCATGCAAAATTGTTAGAGAAGAACATTGGGCCGCTAACTAAAGCCATGAACCATGGTTGAAGTTTCAGTTTTGGACATATATCCTCAATCTCATATGAGAATAATAATCATTGCTACATGCTTATGCATTTAAGAGGAGTCCATTATCTCGTTGTCCATGTTGTCCCGGTATGGATGTCTAAGTTGAGAATAATCAAAAGCGAGAAATCCGAAATGCGAGCATTCTCCTTAGACCTTTGTACAGAGCGGCATGGAGGTACCCCTTTGTGACACTTGGTTGAAACATGGCATGCGAAGATCCGGTAGTCCAAGTTAAGTAGGACGAGGTGCGGGCACTATTAGTATACTATGCGTGAGGCTTGCAACTTGTAAGATATAATTTTCATAACTCATATGCTTTATTACTACCGTTGACAAAATTGTTTCATGTTTTTAAAATAAAAGCTCTAGCACAAATACAGCAATCGATGCTTTCCTCTTTGAAGGACCATTCTTTTACTTTTATTGTTGAGTCGGTTTACCTATCTCCTTCCACCTTAAGAAGCAAACACTTGTGTGAACTCGTGCATTGATTCCTACATACTTGCATATTGCACTTGTTATATTACTCTATGTTGACAATTATCCATGAGATATACATGTTACAAGTTGAAAGCAACCGCTGAAACTTAATCTTCCTTTGTGTTGCTTCAACACCTTTACTTTGATTTATTGCTTTATGAGTTAACTCTTATGCAAGACTTATTGATGCTTGTCTTGAAGTACTATTCATGAAAAGTCTTTGCTTTATGATTCAGTTGTTTACTCATGTCATTACCTTTGCTTTGATCGCTGCATTCATTACATATGTTTACAAATAGTATGATCAAGATTATGATGGCATGTCACTTCGGAAATTATCTTTGTTATCGTTTTACCTCGCTCGGGACGAGCGTAACTAAGCTTGGGGATGCCGATACGTCTCCAACGTATCGATAATTTCTTATGTTCCATGCTACTTTATTGATGATACCTACATGTTTTATGCACATTATATGTCATATTTATGCATTTTCTCGGAACTAACCTATTAACAAGATGCCGAAGAGCCGATTCTTGTTTTACGCTGTTTTTGGTTTCAGAAATCCTAGTAAAGAAATATTCTCGGAATTGGACGAAACTTTCGCCCGGGGTCCTATTTTTGCACGAAGCTTCCGGAAGACCGAAGAGATAACGAAGTGGGGCCACGAGGCGGCCGGAGGGTGGCCGGCGCGGCCCAAGCCCCGGCCGCGCCGACCTACCCCCGGGCCCCTCGTGTGGCCCCCCGCGTTGACCCTCCGCCTACTTAAAGCTTCCGTCGCGAAACCCCCGCACCGAGAGCCACGATACGGAAAACCTTACGGAGACGCCGCCGCCGCGAATCCCATCTCGGGGGATTCGGAGATCGCTCTCCGGCACCCTGCCGGAGAGGGGATTCATCTCCCGGAGGACTCTACACCGCCATGGTCGCCTCCGGAGTGATGAGTGAGTAGTCCACCCCTGGACCATGGGTCCATAGCAGTAGCTAGATGGTCGTCTTCTCCTTGTTGTGCTTTATTGTTGGATCTTGTGAGCTGCCTAACATGATCAAGATCATCTATCTGTAATACTATATGTTGTGTTTGTCGGGATCCGATGGATAGTGAGTACTATGATTATGGTGATTATCAATCTATTGTTCATGTGTTGTTTATGATCTTGCATGCTCTCCGTTACTAGTAGAGGCTCTGGCCAAGTTTTTACTCTTAACTCCAAGAGGGGGTATTTATGCTCGATAGTGGGTTCATGCCTCCATTGAATCTGGGACGAGTGATGAAAGTTCTAAGGTTGTGGATGTGCTGTTGCCACTAGGGATAAAACATTGATGCTATGTCTAAGGATGTAGTTGTTGATTACATTACGCACCATACTTAATGCAATTGTCTGTTGCTTTGCAACTTAATACCTGGAGGGGTTCGGATGATAACCTCGAAGGTGGACTTTTTAGGCATAGATGCAGTTGGATGGTGGTCTATGTACTTTGTCGTAATGCCCAATTAAATCTCACTATATTTATCATATCATGTATATGCATTGTTATGCCTTTCTCTATTTGTCAATTGCCCGACTGTAATTTGTTCACCCAACATGCTTTTATCTTATGGGAGAGACACCTCTAGTGAACTGTGGACCCCGGTCCTATTCTTTACATAGCATACAATCTATCGCAATTGTGTTTACTATTTTCTTTGCAAACATCTTCCACTCGATACGTTTAATCCTTTGTTACAGCAAGCCGGTGAGATTGACAACCTCATCTGTTTCGTTGGGGCAAAGTACTTGGGTTGTGTTGTGCAGGTTCCACGTTGGCGCCGGAATCCCTGGTGTTGCGCCGCATCACATTTCGCGACCATCAACCTTCAACGTGCTTCTTGGCTCCTACTGGTTCGATTAAACCTTGGTTTCATACTGAGGGAAAACTTGCCACTGTGCGCATCATACCTTCCTCTTGGGGTTCCCAACGGACGTGTACATCTACGCGCATCAGGCGCCAGCGGCCGGCAGTGGCTACCTGTTGCGCAGAGGGGCGCGACAGAGGGCGGCGGCGCAGAGGAGGCTGGCGCGTGGCAGAGGGCGGCGGCGCAGAGTTCCCCGAGGCGCGGCAGAGTTCCCGGAGGCGCGGCGTGGCAGAGTTCCCCGAGGCGCGGCGCAGAGGTGGCGGGGGCGGCGGCCGGAGGCGCGGAAGATGGCCGGCGGCGGGGGCGGCGGTGGATCAAAAATCCGGCAGCCTGGCAGCGCGATTCTAGGGTTTGGCTCCAGTGGTCGCAGGTCGTGCCTCGCCCCGCGATGCGGAGGGGCTTAAATAGTCTGACCCCTTTTGTCGCGGGTGGTGGCACGACCCGCGACAAAAGGCCCCCCTTTTGTCGAGGGTGGTTGCACGACCCGCGACAAAAGGGGGGCCTTTTATCACGGGTCGTGCCACCACCCGTGAATAAAGGGGTGGGGGATGATCTGTGGCCTTTGCATCCAACGGCTCCGGCCGTTTTAATCCAACGTCCTGGAGCCGTTGGATAAAAAGGCCACGGATCAGCCCCCCTTTTCTGTTTCTTTTCTACTGGCCACCGCCGCCGCTGTGCCACGTGTCGCTTCCCCGTGCCACGTGGCGCCGCCACTTCCACGTGCCTCGCCTCGCCGCCGCCGCTTACACGTGCCATGCCCCGCCGCTTCCCCGCGCCAAACTTGTCGCGTCGCTTCGCGCGCGCAAGCACATGTCGCCGCCGCCTCCACTCATTCGTCTCCGGGATGCCGCCGCGCCGTCGCGGGTCGTCCTGTTTCCGTGGCGTCCGAGCGCGCCCGAACGGTAGGTTCTACGCCGAGATGCGCGCCGGTGGCTTCCGCCTCACCCTCGGCACGTACAACACGCCGGAGCTGGCGGCGCGCGCTTACGACGCGGCCGCGTGGCGATTTCGGCGGCCACGGCGCGACATGAACTTCCCGTACGTCGAATCGCTAGAGGAGGCGGAGTTCCTTGCGCCAGCGCCGTGCCTCGTCGATGACGAGGACCGTCGCCGTCACTGCCAGGTGCAGCGCCGGATCGCCATTGCCGAGCACGACGAGGAGTTGATGCGCTAGTGGAGGGCGCAGTTCCCCAACGACGTCGACAACACCGAGCGTTCTTCGCTGACCTCAGGGCATAGCGCAGGTCCGACAAGCGCCACCGTCAAGACGTCGCCGAGTTCGAGCTCGACAACCCGAATATAACTTGGGCCGACAACGACCCTCGGTGGGACGACATTTGGATCGAGACAACCTCTGACGACGAGTAGACTAGACTAGTCATTTATCTATTTTAATTGTATTTTCAATAAAGTCGTTGTCGGTTGTTTTAGTTTAGATTTAATAGTTGCTACCCTTTTATGATCTAAAAGAGGAGAAATCTTATCAAATAAAATCAAGTGGCATCTTCACAAACATTTCATCAAACACCTCTTGTGCACATGAAGAAAAAAAGAGCTAGCATAAACCTACACCTTTTGTCCCGGCCCGTGGCACGACCCGCGACAAAAGAGGTGCCAGCAGGCCGCAGAAAGCCTCAGACCCTTTTGTCCCGGACCGTGGCATGACCCGCGACAAAAGGGTCCTAACGGACCGGGACAAAAGGCCTCGTGCCCTCCAGCTGGTTTCGGGGCGACGTGGCCAGGCCATTTGTCCCAGCTCCAGACTGGGCCGGGACAAAAGGCCTGGACGAAAGCCATGTTTTCTACTAGTGATGCTCCACGGTCGCGCCGAGCGTCCTCCTTTAGTTACCCGGTCCCGCAAGTCAGGGACAGCGAAATCGACCGCTTCGATTTGCTTCTTTTTCCCCTTTTTGCTGCCCTAGTGCGACGCCACCACCCCAACCCCACCCGCCGCCGTCCCGCCGTAGCGCCGCAGTACTCGCCGTCGGCTCGGTTCTCGTCGCGCGGGAGAGCAGGATTGTACTCGGGGTTGGCTCCGACGCTTACCTGCCGGCTGTTTTGGGGCCAAACGTTGTCGGTTGCGCCGCCCTTCCGCGTTGTCCACGACCTGTTCGGTCAATTGCGCTGGTAGGTGTCTTCTCCTGTTTTTGGCGCTATTGTGCGCGGCCATTGATCCACAGTTCGTACCCACGCAGATGGACATGTGGCAGATGCTGGAGAAGTTCCACGCGGAGGTCGTTGACTCCTCTTCCGACGAGGAGTCCGATCAGTCGACGCAGACATTGACAACTACTGCGGCCTCCATGATCCACGAGTTCAATTCAAACCAGGGGCCGGTGCACCGGGGCTCTATCAAGGGCCACTCAAAAAACCTGCCGCGCAACAGAGTGGAAGGGCAGCTCCGTCTCCACAAGGACTACTTCCACCTCACCGATCTGGTGTTCAAGGAAAAAAATGTTCCGGCGCCGGTACAGGATGTCAAGGGAGCTGTTCATGGTCATTCTCCGGGGCGTCAGACACTACGACCCCTACTTCCAATGCAGGCCCGATGCAACAGGTGCGCTAGGCTTCACCTCCTACCAAAAATGCTCCGCGGCTATTCGCATGCTATCATATGGAATGGCTGCTGATATATTCGATGAGTATCTTCGAATGGGTGAGAGCACCTGCCTTGAGGCCATGTACAGGTTTTGCCGAGCCCGTGATTGCCGTGTTCGGACAGCATTACTGTAGGGAGCCAAATGTTGAGGATGCAAGGAGGTTGTTGTCTATCAACGAGTCTAGAGGGTTCCCAGAAATGATTGGCAGCATAAATTGCATGCACTGGGAGTGGAAGAACTGTCCATTTGGATGGCAGTGTCAGTACACATGCGGAAGGACGGACTGTCATTTTTTAAGCTGTCATATCTCAAGATTTATGGATTTGGCATTCATTCTTTGGCATGGCCGGTTCCAACAATGATATCAATGTGTTGCACCGATTACCGGTTTTCAACAGGCTCATGCAAGGGAAAGCTCCCCGGGTGAGCTACGAGGTCAATGGAAATGAATAAGACAAGCCATATTATCTTGCTGATGGCATTACCCTAACTGGGCCACACTGGTGAAGACTGTCCGTAATACAAACTCCGAGAAGACGAGGAGGTTTGCCAAGATGCAAGAGGCTTGCAGGAAAGATGTGGAGCGTGGATTTGGTGTGCTCCAAGCTCGGTGGGCAATTGTCTGTCACCCGGCAAGAATAAGGTTGCTGAAGACCATGCATGAGGTGATGACATGCTGCGTGATCATGCACAACATGATCGTTGAGAATGAACGTCCTGATAGCCGCAATGAGAACCACTGGGGATTCCAAGGTGAGCTGGTTGCGCCACTCCCTAGGGTTTTTATCTTGGGAGAACTATCTGCATATGAATGTAGAAGTCACTGACGAGAACGTGTGCCAACGGCTGCAGACGGATCTGATTGAGCATCAGTGGGCATTGGCTGGCCATGACGACCATGCCTAGAGGAATACCAACTTATTTTCATGTACACTTTTTAAAATTTGGATGTAATAACTATGACTTCATTAAAACTCTTTATTTTGTTGTTTTCAAACTTCATAATTCATGCCGACGCGGAAATCCGTCGGGCCGCTAGTGGCACGCCCAAGCGCAAACAGACACGCGAACAAAACGGTCTTTCTCGCGTCCGTCGCACGATGCAAATGGAGGCTCGACACCGATTTGCGTCGCGCTGCTGGTGATGTCCTCGGCGCTGATTAAACTGGCATACTCCTGGCGAAAGAGATATCATGAACGACAAGAAAACCCTGCCGAACAGCAGGAAGCATCTTTCGGGGTGCGAAGCACGCATCTAATTAATCAACCTCAGCGACAGAGAGGTGTGTGTCTGGAGCACCGGATGCTTGCCATTTCATATGATTCATTTGAGTTGTTGTAACGGGAATCTTTTGAAAGTTGTTGTCACCAGTATGATAATAACAAAAAAATTGTACTCCGTACAATACTGTACTGTAGTACTCCAGTCTGTCCCGCATCACCGATTTTCCCGTGTCTCTTTCGATGGCGCAAAAGCATGATACGTATAACTCGAAATACTATTCGGTAGGCATATCAGACAGAACGCTGATAAACAAATTCGAAGCAAGAACACGACGAAACATAGTGGGTGCGCATCAGCAGCGGGTTGGGTGTATTTATGTCCTCTGATGACCAGCCAAACGAGTACCGATACTAGCTAGCCATCGAGGAAGTGATATATGTCGTAGGAGATGATATCTTCTTCACCGTCTGCAATATTCATCACCATTGCAGCCTTTTGGCTGCCGGTGCCTTGAGCACCGTCAATTTCTACCCTCCGTCCTGTCACCTATCCCCTCATCGGGCATCTGCCATGGCTCAAGCTCGCCAAGAGATACGGGCCAATCTTTAGGTCAGCTATGTTTCCGGTAATTCACGCTTTTGTCCCATGAACTCTGTGTACCTGAAATATTCATGTTAGCTGTTCGGTCCGACTAATTCTGCATCTCCTTTTCCTCCAGGTTTCACTTGCGCAGACAGCCACTGGTTGTGGTACCAAGCCATGAGCTGTGCAGGGAGGTGGGCATTAACAAGTTCAAAAGCATTCACCAGCAGAAGCTCCTGAACTTCTTAATACCCACCTCGCTGCCTAGTTCAGTTTTTCTTGGCCGTCTCACCATAGAGGCCACTTCTGAATCTATTATCTGGTATGTACACACAAGGGCATGTTTTGGAAAATAGTCCATAATTTTTGTATTTATGTGGTAGATAATTAGACATCAGCTCAAATTGATTTTTAGTTAAGTTTAAGTATGCTTCAAATTGAAACTTTAAAAATTAAAGCAATTGTATATCTCTCAACTTGCAAATTTTCGATATTATAAGTGTTTCATGCATTCGGTTATTTTTAGATGGTTGATACATGTATTGACCCTTAGTCAGGGCTGAATCGATCGGGTAGGCTTTGATAGGCTGAAGCTTACCCTTCGATTTCAGAAAATCTTGTTTTTTTTCGAAAGGGGAAACAAGTCCCAGCCTCTGCATCAAAGTGATGCATACGGCCTTTATTTCATTATTGAAAAATATAGCCACGGACCCTACAACCAAGAGTGCTTATTACAAATCATGGATCACACAAAGTCTCAATGTGGATCAGCCAACTAAAGAGAGATGACATGGCTAAGCTTATTGGAGATATCAGCAAGTGAGTCGGCGATCAAGCTGCCAGCCGCACCGGCTGAATAAATCCCGAGCGACCGTCTCCAAACGGTTGCACCCAAAATCCATGTCCTGGCGCTGCGCCACCGGCTGGAGACATAACCACGAACGGGTCCAGTGGGTAGCAAGAGGAATAACCTGCAAAAATGAAACATTCTTTGTTTTGTTAAAAGTAAGATCATTTCTCACATGCCACATGGCCCATAAAAGAGCAGATATGTCAACTCTCAGCTGACTCTTCACTCTCTTGTCAACACCTTGCAACCAATTCCCAAAAAGATTGGTGATATTTTTAGGGGCCGAAACACCAAAGGCCATATGCACAATACGCCAAATAACTTTTGCAAAAGGACATTGGAAGAAAAGATGCTGAATTGTTTCATTTTGATCACAAAAACAACACGTCTTAGGGCCCTGCCAATTCCTTCTAGCGAGGTTATCCTTTGTTAGAATGACTTTTCTATGAAGAAACCACATAAAAATCCTAATTCAGAAAATCTTGTTGAGTATATACGCTTCACAGTCTATGACTGGTCGAGAAAGAAGAAGAAAATTGTTGTTCAAGGTGAATCGGGATGTATTAATTCATGATGTTCAGTCCGACTAATCCCGCCTCTCCTTTTTATTCAGGTTTCACAAGGGCAGACAGCCACTGGTTACAAGACCAAGCCATGAGCTGTGTAGGGAGGTGGGCATTAACAAGTTCAAGTGCATCACAAGCGGAAGCTCCTGAACTTCTTAATACCCACCTCGCTGCCTAACTCATTCGTTCTTCGCCTTTTCACCACAGAGGCCACTTCTGAATCTAGTACATACACACAAGTGCATGTCTTGGTAAACAGTTCATAGTATTTGTATTTATGGTGTAGATAATTAGATATCAACTCAAGTTGATTCTTGATTAAGTTTAAGTATGCTTTAAATTGAAACTTTCAAAAGTAAATAAATTGTATATCTCTCAAGTTTCGATTTTTCGATATTATATGTGCTTTACGTCTTCGGTTATTTTAGATGGTTGATACATGTTTCGATTCTTAGTGGTGCTTGGACTTATATACGCCTTTTATTTCTTTCTTTCGTCCATAAGAGCTTCTCCACCGGCGCGTCCCACATAGACGCTGATAGGTGCGCCGACACCTGCTCCTTAGTTTAGGGACGGCAATCACACACCGGTGCGCCATATACTTTCGGCCCCAAAAAATTGATTTTCTCTTCTCAAAAAAATTGTAACACTTTATATAGTTTAAATAATAATTTGCAGTGTTTAAACATATAGAATATTCCACACAAATAGTTTAAAACACAAATTAAATTGTTCACACAAGAATTAAATAAATTGCAATCCAACAAGTTCATGAATCATGGAGCATTTCGTCCGCACCCACAAATGCTTAACTAGATTATTCTATAGTTGATTATGAACACCAGCATCTCGAATTTTTTCATGTATCTGGAGGAAAGCGACAAACTGGCATCATCCGTAGGTTAGTTGCGCTCACTCTTAATGATCATGTAGTACATGATCACACAAGTTTTTATCACCTCCCATATCTAAGACTACGACCAGGTGAGAGCAGGGTACCGAACAATAGCAAAACGGAGCTGGAGCATGCCAAATGCCCGCTCTACATCCTTGCGACATACTTACTGATATTTCACAAAATAAGCTTCCTTCTCCAAAGCAGTATCTGAAATTGTCTTCACAAATACCATCGGCTAGATAGTACCCCTTGTCGTATGCGTGGTCGTTGATTCGCGGAGCATTGTCCCTCAGCTACCCTTAAGAACACCGGAGAGCGATGTAGCACGTTAAGATCGTTGTTAGTTCCTGATGCATGTAAAATTCATGTACGAACTGTGCAGTTTATTGATACATATTTCCATATATTTGCAACATATATGATGTTATATTCATATTTTATATTGATCTTTGGAGATTTACCAATGATCCTCTTTATTTTGGTTTATATCGAACACTCGGAAAATTGGCTTAGAAGCTGAATTCTTCCTCTCCTCTTCTACCAAGCTGCAAAATAAAATTAAAATTCTTGCCTTGTGTCCCCAACTCCACTGTGTGGTTATCAAGCACAAGGTTTCGTATTAGTATCAGAAAATACAAATATAAAGAAAAGTAAACAACTTAAGTAAACTAAATAAAAACAAGTAAAGGCTAAGGGTATTTGAGTTTGTGTGTGTATGTAGAGATAGTATTTTTTGGTATTTTCGGATTAAATAATATTAGAAAATGTAAAGCAAGGTAAAAGTGTTGAAAAGGTGTTTCTCATGATTTAAAATGGTACAGAGTTCATGGGTTCATTTGTCCACTATCTTTTTCAGTTGTCTCTCAATAGCTTTGTTGAAAGCATTATTTTTCAGTGCGGGGACTATCTTCAGGGTGAAAACCCAAGATCTACGATCGGACGATGACGATGTTTGTGCACTATTTTCTTGATGGAGACGTCGTTTTTTGAGAACTTGGACTTCAGGTGTTGTCTTGGGGTGGTTGTGCCGCTGCTACAAGAACTGCAAGACTTTTTTTTAGCTTATTTTTTGGTTGCACGCATCTGCTGTTAGGTTATTGCATTGTTACAGATGATGAATTTAATTGGTATATTCGCGATATTAATATATATTTTTTATCGAAAATATCTACTGTTCACAGTATAAGGAGGTCTGAAAAGGTGTTTTAGGAGAATTTTTGTCAAAAAGGACCACCCTCCTCAATTCATTGACAAAGGCGACCACCCGCAGTAGGATCGATAAAAGGACCACCTCCTGTGTGGCGGCAGAGCCCCCAGGTGACACGTGTCGCCTGCCGCCACAGCCGGAGGCGGCAGGGCCTGCCGCCGTTGCCCGTGGTGGCATGTCCACACTGATCAATGAATAGTGTCCTGATCGATGAACAGTGCACGTTAGCTACAAAATTTGTTGAATTTGTCTTTTTTGCTGAGCCCAAAATACAACGTATTTTACAGTGAATTTTTGCACGATTGTAGTGCATAGAGTTAGCTACATGTAGGTATTTTTTTCAAATTTTTTGAGATGTTTAAAAAAAATTCAAAACGGGCTACTATTCACGGATCAGGACAATGTGGACATGCCGCTGTTGGCTGTGGCGGCAGGCTCCTCCACGTGTTGCCTGGGGGCTCTGCCGCCACACAGGAGGTGGTCCTTTTTGTCAATTCTACTCACAGATGATCCTTTTTGTCAATGAATTGGGGAGGGTGGTCTTTTTTGACAAAAATTCGTTTTAGGATGGCCATGAGCTTTGCATGGTGGCCGAAGGTTGTCGCCTAATCGGACTTCGCGAGTCCTGCCAGAAGAACAGAGGGGAGCCACTACGGCATGGCGGCATCTGCAGTCGCGGGGAAGGGATTGACGCACAGGTCGCGCTGCTGGATTTCGCGGACTTCGTTGGATATTGGATATACGCCACATAATTTTTCAGGGTTGTCCATGTACGCCACCACATACATAGTATTTTGCAGGTGGGGCAAGCGGGCTCGGGAAGGGCCACTGGCACCCTACATCATGAGACTACGCCAAGTTACGAGCCAGGATCATCCTCGATTGCATCTATGAAAAACAAAGTTAACCACATCAACACATGTCGCCGTAAGGAACACCTTCAAGCGACGCACTACATCATGCCTGTTGTTTCATAGCATACACCACATCGCCAAGGTTTTATATATGGTTTTCATTAAAATCTTCATCAACACTCTCGCCGTCACACAACATTGTTCATATGATGGACAACAAGATACAACTATAACGCTCTAATGCAAGAAAAATAACTTAATGTTTTTTCCGATAGAGACTTAATGGATCATCTCTACACCGATGATCCTAAACATCTGCCTCGATATGTTATTTTTAACACAGATGAACATCACATACGCAAACTAACACAAGAGGAGCTACGCACATAACCAAGGAGGAGATCGACCGTGAATAGGAGTGGATCACGAGAATAGCGTCACCGGCACATCCTTGAGCGGCGTAACCATGTTAAAAGGATCCAGTTGAGCACGTGGTGGTTCATCTACTACCGTAACAGCGGTAGTAGTAATTCCAAATAGAGAGTCAAACGGAGATGCCTCCATAATGAAATAAAGCAGTAGCAGACAGAAATAAAAACAGCACTTACAGTAAAAGTTACCTTTACCAATTTCACTCTTCAATAGCGCTTCACTCCCCGGCAACGGCGCCAGAAAATAGTCTTGATGACCCACAAATATAGGGGGTGTATCGTAGTACTTTCGATAAATAAGAGTGTCGGACCCAACGAGGAGCAGAAGGTGTTGACGAGCAGTTTTGGTCGGGGATTCACTGTAAATACTAGCAAACCGGTTTACAGGGGTATTTAGTATTGCAGATAAATAAAGTACGAGTAAATAAAATGCAGTAATAATAATTGCAGCGAGTGGCCCAATCCTTTTCAGAACAAAGGGCAAGCCGGTTGTTTTACTTATGATGAACAAACGTTCCTGAGGACACACGGGAATTATGTCAAGTGCTTTCGCTTCACATAGATGAATAATATTCAATGGTTTGGTAAGTGTTGTGTGGGTGAACCTATGCTAATGCACTACCCCATACTTGGATAATACATACTTGTGATTATACCTCTTGTAAGTATCCACAACTACAAGAAAGTAATTAAGATAAATCTAACCACATCCTTAAACTTTGAAATCCTACACTCCCTCGTGCACCGGTTTCCTAACGGGAGTTTGGGTTTCTGTCGCTCCCGCCACCCCACAATTAGTAGCCAAATACACAATGCATTCCCCTAGGCCCATAAAATTGAAGTATCATGTAGTCGACGTTCACATGATACCACTAGAAGAATAGCACCACAACTTAAATATCAAATCATTGCATATTACTCAACACAATTCCACTACTAACAGCATGACTTCTCCCATGTTTTCTCGATAAAGACTTAATGGATCATCTGTACACCGATGATCCTAAACATCTGCCTCCATATGTTATTTTTAATACAAAAAAAATCACATGCACAAACTAACACAAGAGGAGCTACGCACATAACCAAGGAGGAGATCGACCGTGAATAGGAGTGCATCACGAGAATAGCGTCACCGGCACAGCCTTGAGCGGCGTAACCATGTTAAGAGATGTCCTGTAACGGTCCCTAACGTCCACCTCGGACGGCTTCATCCCCTCAGGTAGCCTCCACTGAAACCTGTGCAAGAGTGACGCGAGAATGAGGGTCACAACCCTTGTCGCCATGGGCATCCCAGGACAGGCCCTTCGTCCTGCCCCGAACGGCATGAACTCAAACCGGTCCTTGACGCGGAAATCCATGTCCACTCCGATGAACCGCTCCGGCACAAACTCGTCAGGCTGCGTCCATGCCGCAGGGTCGCGCATGACGGCGCACAGGTTGATGATCACCATGGCGCCCTTGGGCACCGCGAAGCCCCCGACCTCGGCGCCTTCTGCCATGGCCTCGTGCGGCATCAGGAGCGGGCTTGGCGGGTGGAGCCGCATGCTCTCCATCAGCACGGCACGGAGGTAGGGCAGCCGGCCGATGTCCGATTCATCGGGATACTGCTTTGAACCCAGCACTTGCTGCAACTCGGCTCGAACTTTTGACATGGCGGCCGGGTGCCGAAGCAGCTCCGCCATGGTCCACTCCACGGAGAGAGAGTTCGTCTCTGTCCCTGCGATAAAAAGATCCTGGAACACAACCGGATTGTTTTCGGGTTAATTTTCTTACTAAATCATCCAGAGATTCTCCAACATGAATTTAGCAAAGCATGCATATATACCTTGAAACTAGACCAGTTTGAGTTTCGATAATTTGCAATTGTACAAGTTCTCACAAATCATCGTGAAGAGTGGAATAAAAGTACAGTAGTTGTAAACAAATAGTCTGTCAAGAGTACGTACCAAAAGGAAGGACTTGATTATCTCAATGCTGAGCTGATCGACCGAGTGAAGCTGGAGCAGCACATCTAGGAAATCTGCTTTCTTCTCACCTCCGGCCTTCATCCGACGGGCGATAATGGGGTCAAAGAAGTCAAAGAACCTCCTCACACGTTCAGCGGTGCGCCGACGGCGGCCCTGCAAGTCGAAAACGGAGAGCGCCGGGAAGAGGTCCGACAGGTTCGGCTTGGCGAACTCCACGAGCATGTCGTCGATGAGCGTCTCAAGCTCCTGCGCCCGGCCGGAGCTCAGGTCGCCCACGTCCTCCGAGAAGAGCACGTTGGAGACGACGTTGAACAGCCCGGAGAGCACGACGCGGCCGACTTCCACGCTCTCGCCTGCGTGGCCGCGGATGCAGCCGAGCAGCTCCCTCACCTTGGCCTCCCTCACCGCCCGCCCCGCGTCCAGGCCGTGCGCCGAGAAGAGATGGTTGGTGGAGACGGCCCGGAGGCGCTTCCACAGCGGGCTGCTGCCCGGAAGCCATATGATGGAGCGGTCGTGGTTCCCCATCGCCCGCGCGGCGTCGGAGATGGACCGCGCGGCGAGGAGGTGGTCGTACTTCTGCAGCACGTCACGGGCGCACGCGGCGGAGGAGGCGACGATGGCGGTGGTGGCTCCGAGCTTGATGGACATGATGGGGCCGTGTACCCCGGCGAGCCTGGCAAGAGCCTGGTGCAACTCGCCTTGGACGTCGAAGATGTTGCCCAGCAGAGGGAGTGGAGTCGGGCCCGGCGGCAGACGGGTCCTGCTCTTCGTTGCTATGTTTTTGCCTACAACGAACACCTTGTAGAGCACATAGGAGGCGAGTGAAATGTAGACGAGCCATAGCATGTAGGGAGCTTCCATTTTCGATCCCTATGGATAGAGGGCTAGCTGATCTGCTGGTGAGATTGATTCACGTTGCATATGGTGTTATATAGTGGAGCACCTGCCACAAACAATGTGTTAATTTATGAGCATGTGCATACATACATACCAGTACCTTTCGCCTTAGACACTTGTTAATACGGGCAGGTATAGCATGACCATGACCACCAACAATAGTGGAGCTACTGACACAAACACGTTGCTAAACTAGTGAGCATGTGTGAGCACATGTCCAGTTGTTTAATATGCCTTATACGTACGAGTATAGCTGTAAGGAGTGACAGATGCAAGTGTAGCTTAGAGGTGCACTGGATGCCGGGCAGTAGACATTATTTTCTTTGTTTGGCATCCTATTACTATTGAGTCTAACATTTTGGTCTGCACTTCTCTAGCTCCGCCACTAATTGTAGGTATGGCTGAGGCCAAGACTACGAAGTCAAGAACATTCGTGAAGCCATGGACGGGGTCGGGATGTGACCTTGAGTTGGAGCTTATTGAATTGATAAATTAGCTAGTTCACCCAAAAGTCCAGGCTGTTGGAGAAGGGCTGGTAATATATTTAGTTCAACACTCTCTCTCACGTGAAGGGCGATAGATGAACATAAAGGGAGACCATATAGCCGTACAAAGACCTTAGACATAAGATCGATGAAAGGTCGCAACTTTTTTTTCCAAGCGACCACCCCCTCAGGGGAGAGATCGATTTTCATTACCATGCGATAACGAAAAACATCAGTAGTATCACGGCAGGAAGGGGGAGCGCCGCCTAATGCTAGCGTTTATAAGAAGTTATATTTACAGACCAAGAAACATCAAAAGCTAAACCGCATAACGTTTTCTACGGACCGAACAAGATAATCCTTCGAATGTCTCCAAAGGTCATCAAAAGCTTCACAACTTCTTTTTCATCATCAGGGGATCTTAAGTATCATCAGGAAAGGAGGTCTTTCATGCATCGTCACTCTCCATCTCTTCTTCTTCTTCACCTGTGGGACCAACGGGCGCAGCATCAGTGATTGTCAAGGTCCCTCGACCATATCTTCTTCCAGCAGCTGATGATGAGGTAGTGGCCACCGTCGCCAGGCACAGCAAATTATCGGCTCCAGTCTTGATATTTGTTTCATCAGCATCATTATGGAGACCTGCCCAATAGTTCATAAAGACAACAGACAGGCTGATTAATTCACTGGGGCATTTGATCAATTTCATATCAAAACAAGCTCTGTTGCGAAGTTCCAGATTGCCCAGCAAATTGCTGCAACGCCAGTAATTTGAACATTCCTGCTGGCAGGAACAAAACGAGGAAACCATTCAAAGAACTGTGTGAAGTTCCCAGGCCTGACATTTGCACCAACAGCCACTGCAACTGTACTCCAAACATATTTCGCTGCAACACACTCAAAGAATAAATGTGAGATGGTTTCATCTTGATGACAGAACTGACAGGAGGCACTCCCATTCCAGTTCCTTTTCAACAAATTGTCTTTTGTTGCAATTGCATTATGCCAGATTAACCACGGCCAGATTTTTATCTTCAGAGGAATTTTGCTTTTCCACAGATGTTTGAAGGACCTATCTTCCCCATGCCTGCATAGATGATTGTACATGGATTTCACAGAGAAAATCCCATTCTTAGTCCATTTCCAAACAGGCCTGTCTTTATCTTGAGAGAGATTAATTTGTCTCACAATGCCTAGCAGGCCATGTATTTGAACAGCTAGCTCTGGAGACAAATACCTTCTGAAGGAGAAATTCCACCCATGTGCAGCAGCATCAGCCACTGTGATCTCTTGTTCATTGCAAATGTGAAAAATCTCAGGGAATGATTCTCTCAAAGGTGTACTCCCACACCATGCATCCTGCCAAAAGCTTGTCAGCCTTCCATTCCCCACTTGCATTCTCCTGCCAGCTAAGTAGAAATCTTTAATTTTCTGCATATCAGTCCACAGAGGGGAATCCCCTGGTCTTTTTTTGAATAAAAAACACCAGCACCTCTGAGATACTTTCTGTTCATGAAATCATTCCAAGGACTGGCTGATGATTTGATTTTCCACCACCATTTACACATGAGGCTAATATTAAATTTAGTAAGATCTTTCAAACCCAAACCACCTTTCTTTTTTGGTTTACAGATCCACCTCCATTTCACAAAATGATACTTTCTCTTATCAGCACTGCCAGCCCAGAAGAAGGATCTGATAGGCTTATCCATCTCTTCTATATTTGTTTTATGCAGCAATCTCATGGACATCTGGTAGACACCTGTGCTGGATAAGCAAGCACCAATTTTTATCATTCTACCTCCAATGGACATATTATTTCCTACCCAAGCACACATTTTGTTTTTTGTCTTGTCTCCCAAGAAGCTCATCTCAGTAACAGTAGGTCTCCTGGCACAAATAGGAGTACCCAAGTACTTTATTGGCCAAGTACCACTTTTGCAATTGAACAAATCTGAATAAGTCTGGATCTTGTCATCATCATGAAGAATCAACATAACTTCACTTTTATCAAAATTTATTTTCAGTCCATACATTGCTTCAAAGAGGTACAGCAGCAGCTTGAGATTTCTGGCTTGTTCCAAATCATCTTGAACCAGAAGAATTGTGTCATCAGCATATTGAAGCATGGCAATCCCTTTAGGAATGATGTTGTCAGCCAACCCTACAATAAGTTCATTCTCTTGGGCCACAGACACCATCTTGGCCAGACTGTTTGCTGCCATATTGAAGAGAAAAGGAGCAAAAGGATCACCTTGTCTGACCCCTTTGTGACTGCCAAAATATGGTCCCACTTTATCATTGACTTTGACACTGAGTGTCCCTTCAGCAACTGTTTTTTTTATCCAGATTAACCAGTTATCACTGAACCCCTTCTGTCTGCAACAGTCAAACAGCTCTGTTACCACCCGATTTTGGCCAAATCAGGAGGTGGGCCGTAAGTGAAGATGGGCTTGAAGGACGTACACATGGAGCATCTTCGAAGCGGCTTTGCGCTGAGAGTTTGGGCCAAGTTGCCCGTGTATCTGTAACATATTATATCGCATTGTAATTTAGAATTAAGAGATAGAGTCTGGCCCGTGCACGGTTAGGTGCACGCCCCAATTAGAAAGTCCCTTGGACTATAAATATGTATCTAGGGTTATCGGAAAAGGAGGACAATCATCGTTCAACCAACACAAACCAATCTCGGCGCATCGCCACCCCTTTCATACGAGGGTTTCTCCGGGTAAGCACCATGCTGCCTAGATCGCATCTTGCGATCTAGGCAGCGTAAGTTTATTCGTTATCCTTGTACTGCTCGTGCTGAAGCCTTGTTGATGGCGAGCGGTACTATTTATCCTTAGGTGTTTAGGGGCTTGCATTGGTGCTTTCACGTGCATATCTGCGTGGCAATGCCGTCCCTAGACACCTTGCTGCCCTTACGTCGATCTAGACGTAAGGGCAGCATCTTGCTTGATCATGTTTAGTAGATCCGATCCGTTATAGTTGCTCCTTGCTTCTGCAAGGATTAGTTTAATATCTGCATAGTTAGGCCTTATGCTGGGGTCGGACGATCCGGTGGTGCGTTAGGCGTTGTTTACCGTCCCTGCGAGGGATGTTCCGAGGATCAACACATGTTGGTTTTTAGGCCTCTCGTAGGGATAGTTTGCATCGTCTCTCGTAGCTGCTAGGCCCGATCGCACGTAGGACGTTCCGATTATGCGGTGAAAACCCTAAACCGTCGTGGATCGTTTTAGCTTTGTCCTCGATCAAGCGGGATCCCCATGCCATTGCTAATCCATCAAGGACCATGGGGCGATCGGCTCTTTGAGCCGATCCACGAGGAAACCTGAGAGCCGATAAGGCTCGTATTTAATGTGCACGTGTCTACCATGCGGGAACAATCGAAGCACTAACACCTTCCCGACCGGGTATAGGTCAGGTGGCACGCCCTAGCAACCGCCGGGACGCGCGCCGGAAGATTTGCGGGACGACGCGAGGTGCCGGGGATCCACTAAGCGGCCCTAGGAGCTTCCCGGCTCTTCGTGTTGCTTAACCAAAGCCCGTCGGGGGGTTTTGGAGGGTAACACATTCTGGCACGCCCGGTGGGACTTCTTCTGCAACATCCACGTCAACATCGGCATCCGAGATGGCAGAGGAACAGATCACGTACGAGGAACTCCCTCCGGATCACAAGAAAAAGTACGACGAGTTGAAAGCCATCTGTGAAGCCGAACTCATCGGCTCCTTTGAGAAGACCCGTTCGCACTGTATCAGATTCAAAGGATTCACGCCACAAGGCGTCCTTGAAGGGGTGGATCTGTCTCTCCCTTCAGAGGAACGTACCAGAGCCCTGCGACAGGAGATCAACTATGTGGTGGCCCATTCACTGCATCGGCACTCTGAGAGCCTGGTGAACACTTTGGAGCGCGTTGCGCTCCGTGTGGTGCAAGAGATCATGGAGCGTCGATACTCCCCTTCAGGACCTGTTCTAGGGACTCACCAGGGAGAGATGCAACTCCACACCAGGCCACCTCTGCCGTACGCAACGGCGGCTCCACAGCAACAAGGTTCACCGGCATACGTCGTCTACAAAGATGGGGGTGATCCGGGCGACTATCAATTCTTACATGACCCGCCCAAGGAAATCCCACACGGATACGTGTGCACGTTTGTGCCGGACTGCAACAACTGGACGCAGGCGATCCAGGCTCCGCCAGGAGGGATTGCCGGAGCAGGAGCAATTGTTCCGGCAGGAAGAACAACTGCAGCAGCGGGGAGTCTAGGAGCAGAAGCTGAGAAACAAGCGTGGCTAGCCAAGTATGCCACCTGCACCGGTCCATGAAAGCTCAGCTGCTACTACCTCCACCGCAGATCGGATCGGCGCGGTCTTGAGAGACCAATTCGGCATTTTGCCGAAGAAGAAGATAATCGGCTATTCCAAGCCGTACCCCAATGAGTTCGACCTGATCCCACTACCGCCTAAGTACCGGCTTCCGGACTTCAACAAATTCAGTGGGTCGAAAGGGTCGAGCTCCATCGAGCACGTGAGCCGATACCTGGCCCAGCTTGGCATGGCTTCGGCATCGGATCAGTTACGGGTGAGGTGCTTCTCGCAATCCCTCACCGGTCCAGCTTTCGGGTGGTACACCTCTTTGCGGCCAAATTCAGTGCAATCATGGAAGCAGCTGGAGGAACTGTTCCACACCCAATACCATTCGGAAACAACCGAAGCTGGTATTGCCGAACTAGCACAGAGTTCGGCAAAAGCGAGGAGAGACAGTGGCTGAGTACATTCAGCGTTTCAGAGCTGTCAAGAACCGATGCTATTCGGTTCATATAACTGAGAAAGAGGCAGTCGAGCTGGCCGTGGCAGGCCTGGCGGCGTCGTTCAAGGATCTGACGTTCCAAGTCGAGTACAACTCGCCGACGCACTCTGGTCAATAGATCGACCTTATATGAGCAGCGCCATCCAGAACCGTACCAAGACAAGTTCAAGCGCGCGATCAGCCCGGTCAATGCCGATGAAGATGAAGATTCTACGGAAGATCGGGAAGTTGCGATAGCCGAGTGGACTCGGACGCCGTACTGTGTCCCGCCAATGGGTGAATCCACCGGGGCCTCCAAGAGGGTTGGACTTTGACGTGACGAAACCGAACGAGATCTTCGATCTGTTACCGAAAGAAAAACAGCTTGAAGCTACCCGAGGGCCACAAGATCCCTACGGCACAAGAGATGAACAAGAGGCCATACCGCAAGTGGCATCATACGTTCACGCACACCACCAACGACCGCAAAGTATCGCGCGCACAAATTCGGATGGCGATAGAATCGAGCCGATTAACTTTCTGGACAGCTTGCCATGAAGGTAGACGAGCGTCCGTTTCCGGACGTCAACATGGTGGACCTAAGCCACTCCATAAGAGAACCAGGGTTCTCTTTCGATGTCAATATGGCAGGGTTCGTGATTCGCCATGGCGCGGACAAGGCAGAGAGCAGCCACTCTCGTGGCAAAGATAAAGAGGAGGCCGTTACACGCGACCGGCCCCAAGACGACGATAGACGGTACCTGACCGAGGAGGAGGTGAGAAGCATACGGTATCAGCGCCCATTATCCGTGCATCTCCTCAACAAATATGAGCAGCAGTACGACCGACGTCGACGCTGCGACGAAGATGATGAGAAACATCGTCGGTCTGATGCAGAGAACAGGAGGTATCGTCAGAACAGCGGCAACAACGACGGGTACGAACGTCGCGCCAGCGAGAGGTCAAAGGAGCAAGACAACGTGGACAAGCACTGGGACTGTCCCTTCTTCAAACATTGCTGGGACTCAGGAATGAGCCGATTGCCAACAATCGAGAACGCCCGAATGCACACAAGCAAAGAGAAGGACGAACGAAGTTTCGGTGTTCGAGCGTCTAGGACCTCTCCCACATCGAGTAAACGAGCTGGGTCATCTCAAGAAGAAGACTTCGAGGAGTCGGGAGAAGAAGATAGGTATCACCGACCAAGGTGGTGCCCTGATGGACTCAGCCATTCTCAGAAGCGTCGGGTGCAGCGGCTGCGAAACTTGGAAGAAGCCGAGGCACAGTACCTGTACACGTTGAGAAGAGCGCGGCCCGATCTGGCCGCGAGAATCCAGCAAACAATGGAGACGAAGGCGCGCCCGCCAAAGAAAGTATGGCGCCCCAAACAGGCAAAAGCCGATGCACAGGCATCGGCTGATGCCGATGCAGATGCATCGGCTGACACAAACATGGTGTCCGTAGTCCTGACAGAGTAGCACGTCCAAGACATTGGACATACGTGGCAAGGCCGATCCCTGAGATCGGCCCTCAAAAAATGAAAAAAAAATAAAGGACCTTATCTCCAACATGCCACGTAGCTACAGTGGAAATCCAAGAGGTTGCAAATCATCGCCAAAGCATTGCAACGAGAAGGGAGGCCGATTCCCGCAATCGGCCGAAATTATCCTCAGCATACCTTCGTCTGTGTTCAGCATTGATCCAACAGATGCCTGAAGAGCCGATACCACCAATTACTTGACAGAATCGGCTCGGGGGGCACATAGATGGAGAAGATACGAGGATACGGAGCTGGGAACGGATGTCGAATTTCCAGCAGAGCAGCTCAAGTATGGGGGCCGATACGGAGCTGGGAACGGATATCAAATGCCCAGCAGAACAGCTCATATGTGGGGGGCCGATACGTAAACAAATCGGCCGTAAAAAATCGAAAATACAGAAATTTTTGGGCACAGCCGATGCGTAGACATCGACTTAAGAATTCAAAGCCGATGCACGGCCATCGACTCAAGGGATGCAACTGTTACAAGCGGAAGCCTAATAGAGCAGTCATCTACTGGAGGAACCCCTCATTGGGATTGCTTGGTGACTCAGGCCCTCTCTTCAAGGACTTCCAACTCCTTCTGCAAGACTTCAAGCTCGGCAGCACCAGCAGAAGCGTCAGTTCGGGCGTCCAAGACGGCCCTTTTCTTCAAGTTGAGCTGTTGATATTTGCCGGCAAGTTTAAGGATCGCAGCCCTGGCCAGCAGCAAGAGCAGCATGAACGTGTAGATCATGCCAGGATCATGAGAACAACCGACGGTCGTCCAGTTGGACTGAACTGCATTCTCACCCGAGATTGCGTTATTGGGCTGAAGAAGCTCAGGGGGCAGCTCACCTTGAAGGTTTTCTGCTTTTGAAAGCCGATTTGGTTAGAATCGGCTGATGCTGCACCACAGTTGGGAAGCTGATAGTGGCCCAATGCGGCTGGTGCACTTTCATTCTCGCCTTGACTGAGGCTCGGGGGGCAGCTAGCCAGGAAAATTCTTTGCTTTCGAAACCGATTGCACTGAAGTCGGATGTCTCTGCATCGTAACTATGTGGAAAGGTGGCGAGCTCTTGCAGAGGAAAACCACCAGGGTTGATGGGAGGAGTTTGAGGAAGGAGCCATCATCAGTGGTTAGGCTCTAGACCAGTTTGTTGCTGCAAAGGAGTAGAACATCGCAAGGGAAGCTGTGAGCAAACACCTGTTTTGCAGGGGTATCAGCTTCAATGTCAAGGTTGGCAGCAACGGGCCAGGAAGCTTTCCTGGGAGCATTAACCCAGGAGTTTTGCCGTCAAGGACTTCGATCTGAATTTCGAGGGTTACAAGTTACCGTCTGAAGGGGTGACTAGATTGATCAGTCTGACGATTCATTATAAGAGCTGATGCATTGCCATCGGCTTATTGAACATCAATCAAGGTGACAATCGGCAAAATCAACAAAGGGGAGAATCGGCTATTCTAATATGGAAGTGATCGACAAGGTCAAAATTGGAGAAATTCCTTCATTGATGGTCAGGTCTCTTACATAGAAGGAGCCGATTACTCTCAAAAGGGGCTGCTGGAGGGATACATTGCCCTAATCTATTACTCCTAGCTCTATCCTACCTAAGGGCCGCTGCTACCCTCATCGTCGTCGTCGCTGCCGTCGGTGTTGCTTCCGGCTGGTTCTTCGTCGCTGCTGTAGCGACCTCCGGCGGGACCTTCGTTGTCCTCGTCTTCTTCGTCGGCATCAGCGTCGTCAGTGTCGAAGTCGCTCATGTTGCCCGGCCAAGGGCAGAGGCGCTTGGCCGGCGGCTCGTCAGAGGAGGCGTCGTCTTCTTCCTCTTCTTCCTCCTCGTCGGAGGAAAAGTTCCCCTCCCAGGGGAAGAGGTCGTCCTCGCTTGTTGCCTCCAGCTCCCCGTCAATGAGGAACTGAAGGTCTTCTTCCCCGTCGGTGGCGGGTTCGTCGTCTTCCGACTCGTTGGAGGAGTCCCAGTCCCGCGCGTCCCAATACTCTGGGGCGCGGGCCTCGTGGATGGCCATCAGATCGACCTCCTGCTCGAGCTCGCTGGAGGAGGAGGACTGGAGAGACAGGCCAGAGGAAACGGAGGAGAAGGAAGAATCCATGGGGGCTAAGGAGGGTTTTTTGGTTTGCCGATGGATACTGTGGAGCAGGGGGATGAAGAGGGGAACTACAGGAAGTGGCCAAATAAAAAGGGGGAATATATGGTTTAATGCCTAAGCAGTTCCCGAGGACGTGGTGCCAGAACCGTCAAATCGTGCAGAGAAGGCGAGGAGGCAAGACGTCATCATGAAGAAAACTGCGACGGTTCTGCTCTGCCACGACATGACCCTTCGAAGGAGACAGATGGTTTTGCAATTATCATTATCAAAACCAGGGGGGCATGTGTTACCACCCGATTTTGGCCAAATCAGGAGGTGGGCCGTAAGTGAAGATGGGCTTGAAGGACGTACACATGGAGCATCTTCGAAGCGGCTTTGCGCTGAGAGTTTGGGCCAAGTTGCCCGTGTATCTGTAACATATTATATCGCATTGTAATTTAGAATTAAGAGATAGAGTCTGGCCCGTGCACGGTTAGGTGCACGCCCCAATTAGAAATTCCCTTGGACTATAAATATGTATCTAGGGTTATCGGAAAAGGAGGACAATCATCGTTCAACCAACACAAACCAATCTCGGCGCATCGCCACCCCTTTCATACGAGGGTTTCTCCCGGGTAAGCACCATGTTGCCTAGATCGCATCTTGCGATCTAGGCAGCGTAAGTTTATTCGTTATCCTTGTACTCGCTCGTGCTCGAAGCCTTGTTGATGGCGAGCGGTACTATTTATCCTTAGGTGTTTAGGGGCTTGCATTGGTGCTTTCACGTGCATATCCGCGTGGCAATGCCGTCCCTAGACACCTTGCTGCCCTTACGTCGATCTAGACGTAAGGGCAGCATCTTGCTTGATCATGTTTAGTAGATCCGATCCGTTATAGTTGCTCCTTGCTTCGCAAGGATTAGTTTAATATCCGCATAGTTAGGCCTTATGCCGGGGTCGGACGATCCGGTGGTGCGTTAGGCGTTGTTTACCGTCCCCGCGAGGGATGTTCCGAGGATCAACACATGTTGGTTTTTAGGCCTCTCGTAGGGATAGTTTGCATCGTCTCTCGTAGCTGCTAGGCCCGATCGCACGTAGGACGTTCCGATTATGCGGTGAAAACCCTAAACCGTCGTGGATCGTTTTAGCTTTGTCCTGATCAAGCAGGATCCCCATGCCATTGCTAATCCATCAAGGACCATGGGGCGATCGGCTCTTTGAGCCGATCCACGTGGAAACCCGAGAGCCGATAAGGCTCGTATTTAATGTGCACGTGTCTACCATGCAGGAACAATCGAAGCACTAACACCTTCCCGACCAGGTATAGGTCAGGTGGCACGCCCTAGCAACCGCCAGGACGCGCGCCAGAAGATTTGCGGGACGACACGAGGTGCCAGGGATCCACTAAGCGGCCCTGGGAGCTTCCCGGCTCTTCGTGTTGCTTAACCAAAGCCCGTCGGGGGGTTTTGGAGGGTAACAAACTCCCAGTTCACTTTATCATAAGCTTTTTCAAAGTCAATTTTCAGAACAACCCCCTGCTGTTTTCTGAATTTTGCTTCTCTCAACACTTCTTGGAGCAGTGCAACTCCATCAGTAATGAACCTGCCTTTAATGAAGGCAGTTTGGCAAGGATGTATCACTTTATTCATAATGGGAATTGCTCTAATCGTCAAGACTTTTGTGAAAATCTTAAAGAGCACTTGCAAGAGACAAATTGGTCTATATTTCTGAATTCTATCTGCATCTGGCCCTTTTGGTATAAGGGTAATGATCCCATAATTGATTCTTTTCAAATCAATAGCATGGCTATGAAAATCATTGAAAGCAGCCATCATATCTGTTTTGATTATCTCCCAACATACTTTATAGAATTCAGCAGGGATTCCATCTGGACCAGCTGCTTTATTACTTTCCATCTGGTCAATGGCATTTTTTATTTCTTCTTCACTAAAGGTTTTGTCCATCATCTCTCTTTCTTCAGGATTTATTACTTCATCAGCATTCCAAATCTGTTCCTCCATCCTGATACCAGAATCAACAGCTGGCCCAAAGAGATTTTTATAAAAGGCAGTGGCATGATTTAACAAGTCATTTGTCCCATGAATAATATTTTCCCCATCAGACATAGAGAAAATAGTCCTTTTTCTCTTGCAACCATTGGAAATCCTATGAAAGAAAGAAGTGTTACTATCTCCTTGCAGGAGCCATTTCTCTCTGGATCTCTGTTGCCAGTATTTCTCTTCTTTGTCAATAATAGACAGTAACTCTTGTTGTATTTGTGCTCTCCTTCTTATCTGGATGGCAGACAGGGATTGATCTTCTTCCAGCCTCTCTAGCTCTTCCAGCTCTTTGTTAATCTCTTTTTTCCTTTTGATATCTCTCCCTTTCAAATTTGCCCCCCACCCTTTCAAATATCTCTTGACATTTTTCAGCTTCTGTTGCAATTTCCCCAAGCTGTCAGATGCTCTTACAGGGGTCAACCAAGTTCTGGAAACTCTGTTAAGGAAATCATCTTCCTAAAGCCAAGCTTTCTCAAATTTAAAGTCTCTGATCACCCTATCTTTCTGTTCCATAGTATCTAGGATCAAAGCATTGTGATCTGACATCTCCCTGACAAGCTTGTGAACAGTAGTAAGAGGAAATAAGCATTCCCAAGAATCATTCATCAAAAATCTATCAAGCTTTTCCAGTGTTGGATCTTGCTGATTGTTTGACCAAGTGCATTGACCACCTGAGAGATAAATTTCTCTCAGACCATGACAGTTAATGATAGCATTGAACATATCAGTCCATCTATTTTTCCTCATATTTTTATTTTTCTCCGAAGGGAATCTGATGATATTGAAGTCACCACCAATGAGTAAAGGCAACTCTTGATCACTACAAGCATTTCCCAGTTCAATCAGGAATTCTTCTTTGTCCTCAGTTTGAGCAGCTCCATACACAATAATCAGGTTCCACTTCATCTGTATCTTTTTATCAAACAAGGAAACTTTGATGTGAAACCTGCCCACATCAGTTTTGCAGATATCAAATCTAGATGACCTAAAGCCACCTAAAATCCCACCACTCCTGCCAACAGAAGGAATCCGTCTCCATTCAAAATCATTGTAATGGTCAAATCTCCTGAAAAAGGTGGGAGAGTAATTTTTCTTTATAGTTTCCTGTAACCCAATGAAGTCAACCTCCTGAGTTCTGAGAAAATCTGACAGAAACACACTCATACCCTTCTTGCCAACTCCCCTGCAATTTAAAGTGGCTCCTATCATAGATATTTATGATTTCTCTTTCTGATCCTGGTTCCAGTCACAATGACACACAAAGGGTGGTCATTGTGAACCTTCACCGAGGCAGCACTAGATTTTGTTAGTGCCCCTCCAGAGGCCACACCTGATTTTGCTGGTGTCCCCCTCCTTCTTTTTTTCTCAGCTGATTTTCTCTGCTTTTTTGTTCTCCTGGAAACCACAGGAGTAAAATCTTCCATATCATCATCATCTTCCATCTTATCACTGAACCCTAGCAGCAGAATCTTACTTGGTTCATTATCTGTAACAACTTCATCTCCCACCTGCATTTCCTTGATAGAATGTCTAGCAATTTCTAGATCTTTGAGGTAGTGCACTTTTTCAAGATGTAAAGAGCATTTATTGACGCCCATTTCAAGGGCTCTAGCAATAATATCATCATCATCTAAAATTGCAAAAGAATTAGATGTATTAAGAGATGTACCTGATAAATCCCTTCTCTCAGCAGCAGCTTGAGCCTTGTCAACAATTCTGACTGTTGTGCCCCCTTGATTGCTCATCCTGGTGCTTCTCCTAGCTGGTGCATTGATCATCATCTCCTGTTGTCCTCTATCTTCACCTTCTAGAGAGTTATCCACCTGGGAATCCGGCTCCTCTTGAGTGCATTCAACCTCAGGTTTTGATCCACCAACATTGATAATCACAGCAGAGGTTTCTTGTCTGGGAGTGGGGATAGCAAGAGCAAGAATTCCACTACCTGGTGCAATAAAAGGCATGTCAGTTGCTTGACTGGATTCACCGCTTTCATAGTCCACCAGTTCTTCATCAATATCCTCATTTTCAGCTACATTCTCCACTATGGGAGGGAGGAAATGACTAAATTGTTTTTTTCAGATGAAAACTTTTGTCACTGCTAGAAGAAGCAAGTTCATTGATGAAACTCTTGAAGGTAGGATCATTCTGTTGAGAAACAAGGACATCATCACTGTCAGGTTGTACATCAGCCAGAGCATTCACCACCTCATTCTGCAGCCCAAGTAGAATTTCATTGTTGGGATGCACCTCATCCGTATGATCAACAGAGTTGTCTTCACATGCCTTTCTTTTTCCTTTCTCAGTCACAGAGAACTGTCTGCCCTGAGGAGTATTACCAAGTTGTCTCTGTATCCCAGTCGAGGAGCCTGTACCCACAAAAGGAGGGGCAGATTGAGAACCAGATTCTGAGTCAATCACACCTGTCCTTTGCCTTTTTAGGGTCCCTTGATTACCCCCATCACCTGTAGCGGTTTCATTGACACCAACTCTGTTGCCAGAGGGAGGAGTTGGTTCAAACAACTCTCTAGTATATTGAAACTCATAGAACCCTTTTTTTATCTCCCCAATCCTGGTATTGGGAACCAAGGAAAGGTCCTGACAGCCAATCTTAACTCTAACATAAGACAGATTCCTCAAGCAGTTTTTGTCCAGACCCAAAGGTTTCCCAACAAAGCTAGCAGCATAGTACACAGTGGATTTGTTTCGGAAGCACATTGGTATTCCTTTGATTCTGAACCAAGCTTCCTGCATCACACTTATAGGCTCAATATCACCAGACCATTTTTCAATGTTGATAATAGCTTCAGGGACAGTTCTCATGAAAAGCTTCCCAAAATGAGATAGTTCCTCAATTGCTTTGGCAGATGGGAATCTTGTCCTGAACTCTGTAGGAGACACAACCTTGGCAAAGAATCTCCAGTTGATTTTCATGGAGTCAGCCCAAACATCAAATTCATGTTCAATGTCTCTGCATGTTACTTCACCTTTCTCTACTGTAATATGAGCATAGTTCATCTGATCCAGAGGAGGTGATTCAACTTCAGTGGCAGGAATAGAATAAAAACCAGAGCCAAACTCTTCACTACCATAGTAAGCAACATATTCCCATGGTTCCCTTTCTTGACAAACTTCAATCAGATGATTCAGACCACATCTAGTACAGACAGGAGTAGGAGCAGATCTATGTTGTCTATTAATTGTAGCAGGGGGAGCCGTCACCAGTGGCGGTACAGAGGACCCCACTGGATCAGGAACAGATGATAAGGAAATGGATCTAGCTGTGACACGTTGCTGCTGTTGATTCTCTTGGACAGGATGATTTGCTAGAGTGTTCACCGAGACTACAGCATCATTCTGAGGAATATTAGAGGTGTTTCGACTTACATCGGGAGAACGGCTGCGAGAAGAAGGGTTGTTGGAGTTTCCAGGCCGCATCTCAGCCCTGTGCGCCCAACGATCTCTGATGCGAGCTTCTTCTTCCCGACGATGCTTCTCAGCAAGAGCTCTCTCACGAGCGAGACGCTCGGTGTTGCGAGTCCGCTCCTCCTCCAGACGACGGCGTACCTCGACGCGTCGACGTTCCTCTTCACGGAGCCTCTCTTGGTCAGCAAGGCGTCGATCTTCTTCACGGCGCCGATCTTCTTCCCAGCGGTAGTTATCTTCACGGCGTCTCTCTTCTTCCCATCTCCGCTGTTCGTTGCGCCGATCAGCTTCAGATCCAACTCGCAGACGATTACCGAAGTAGCCGCGCGGAGGGGAACGACCACGCGGTGGGGATCTGCGTGGCGGAGATCTCCGGGGACCCCCATATCTGCGATCCATGGCTGGCGGAGATGCAACAACCAAGGCGTAGGATCTGCTATCACCGGATCTCACTCCCTGCCAGATTTGAGGAAGATTGGCGGGTGGAGAGTGATGATTGTTGGGTTGGGGATTAGGGTTTGGGACGAACACCACGCGGGCTCTGTCTGCCGATCTAGGGTTGATCTGAATCGGAGTGGACGAAAACTGACGGATTCCTCCACGTCTAGCGAATAAACCTCCCCCCTGTCCAACAGTGTTGGGCTGCGGCCCATCTCCCAGCAACTCCATAGATTGGATCGGAGAAGCAGTATCGCGAACCGATCCAATACGGATTACCGCGCACGCACGCACGGAGGGCGGCGTGGGCTGAAAATCACGCTCCCGGATCAAACCCAACTGTGGCCCGATCCAAATTCGAAGATCGTCGAATCGAAATCGCGCGCCAAAACATATTCTGCCGATCGAATCCCTCTTCCACGATCCAATTTTCTCCCCCAAATCCGTTGTTAGCCAAATCTGCTCTGAATCAGAACTAATGATGCCTCTCCGACGGATCAGGAAGCCATCCTGCGAGATCAAGGTGAAAGAGGCACTCCAATCCGAGACAGAAATTAAGAATGGGGAAGAGCGGGAGGAACGCGTAGCAGGAGGCGGCGCACCGATGGTGTCTTCGGCGTTGGCGGCGGCGGCGGCGAAGGCGGCGGCGAGGTCGCGGGAGCCATGAGAAGCGGGAGCCATCACCCACGTCTCCAATTTTTCTCGGTTTGCGGACTCATCAGACCATCAAGACGATGCGCCTCGGCTGCGAGCGCGTTAGGGAGGCCAAGGCCCAGACGCGTCGCCGCGAGTGGGAGCAGCTGCGGTTCAAGCCCGGGGAGTCCATCGAGGATTTCGCGATCCGTCTGACGGCGATCGTGAATAATCGTGAATAATCTTGAGCTCCTGGATCAAGACGATGAAAGGTCGCAACTATTCTCCTAAAAGGCTAAACTGTTGGAGAAAGGCTCGTAACATACTTATTTCAACGAGCAAACTCAAAGTAGCTCATTTGGTCTGCCTAAAAGGAGTTTTAATCCTCGGCATCATCACAAAATCTAAAGGTTGTAGGAACTCACGCTTGGCATTCCGGTTTACCCAAGAGTTTTAATCCTCGGCATCCTCACAAAATCTAAAGGTTATAGGAACTCGCACTTGGCATTCGGGTTTACCCGAAATTTCAGGTCGGGTTATTCGGGTTTTGTTTAGTCCGGGTTCTAAGATCTTACAACCGAAGGTATCTCCAAAAATTCAATGCCCGACATTTTGGGTGCCCACAAATTCGGGTACGGGCTCGGGTTTTCCCAAAATTTTAGGTCAGGTTATTTGGGTTGTGTTTAGTCCGGGTTCTAAGATCTTACAACCGAAGGTATCTCCAAAAATTCAATTCCCGACATTTCGGGTGCCCACAAATTCGGGTACGGGCTCGGGTTTTCCCGATTTACCCGACCAGAAAAATGTTTGACCTTTGATGCAAAAAGCCAGCTAGAGTGAGCTGGCCGACGTCCAACGGGGTACGAGGGAGGTGCGGGTGCAGCGCCACGCCGTCGATAGTTGTGGCATCACCGGTGGCGTAACAGGGTAAAGGATTTGGGGAAGGTTGCCGACTTCGTAACAGGAGGGGGCAGCTTTCTACTGTGGTGGGCTATACTTTCCTATTTATTTGAGCCAAATGGGTTGTTCGTGTACCCACGGATGATACCTGAATTTTCTTAATTTTATTTGGGTTTTCACATCTGAACCCTGATTTAGTGATCGGGATTTTTGGTTTCGGGTTATTCGGTGGGTTCAGGTGCGCGTAATTTGCGTTTAGGGTTCAGGCTTCGGTTTTTATGCTCACCGTGAGTACGAATCTGACGCAGCTCAGGTGGTTAGGTTCCTTTTGGAGGAACAAACCCACTTAAAGTTCAATTTCTAGACTTGCCATGTGTACTCGTATTTACGTGAATTTATTGGGTGAAATTCTCTCATGAACAGCGAGTCACCTATGGTGAATTTATTAAAGTAAAAAAATATGTCGGATCAGTTTTTGAAGGTGCTCCTAGTAACACACGGTGTGTTTGGACTCCGCGGGCTTTGGCCATGTTGTCGTAGGTTTCCGTCCGATTTTCTCCTAAAAACTGAGCACTTTTTTGGTAATTAATGAATGAGGCAAAGCTTTTGCTTCCGTTTAAAATATCCAACAGATGAGCCATCTGTGAGTAAATGAGGGCTGTGGACCAATTTGGAAATCTGATCGCAGTAAGGAGATATGTCAACGCGGCAGTCTGGGTGGCCTTCCTGGTACTGCAGCACGGAGCCTGTTTGGATGAACCATGAGGTCAGGTGACGCTTATCGGTGGAAGGGACGGCGTGCAGGTGTCCGTGTCGCTGCTCCAACAGGCAGACTTGGAGGAGTTCAAGTCTCACTTTCTCGGGCTACTAATGTCCTGCTAAAATCGAATCAACAGGTATGATTAGCCGTCCGATTTGGCAAGTCCCAGTCGACTAGATTAGCCGTCCGATTTGGCAAATTTATTTGTATTTGGTCAGAACATGTTTGAATTCACTACATTAAATCATAATACATAGAGTAGTAGTAGCAAAGATATATGTATCAGTCATGCTGCCGTATATAAAGTTGAATTAATCGTTCTAAGTTTCACCTCACCAAGAAACATTTGTAGCAGCCAAAACTAGTTGACAGTGCACGAAAGCTATTTCATTCACGTGTGGCTGGAAAATAGACACGTCAATGTTGTATTTCAGGCAAATATTATGCATAGCGTCCCCTTTAACATGATTTCTTTTCAACTCCCAGAGTCTGTAAAAAAAGTACATCAGCATCTATCTCGGAACATCTCTGCTACCTAGGACAGATCGTGTGAAAATCACATGGAAAAAATTAATCCGAACAAAATCATGGTACATACCCAAAGGCCAAGGCTACATACAATGAATGTTAACTGCACACTAATACATACATACACAAAACAGAGGCTGGATCACAGCAGGTTCAGCCAAACGGTGAGGCCACTGGCCCGGCACCTGCCAGGGCATCAGACCTCTTGATGCTGCCCATGCCACAGACGACGCAGCCCGGGGCGGAGAGGGCGGAGAACTTGGCACCGCAGAGGTCGCACACGTCATGACCGATGGTGGAGAGGCGGCTCAGGGTGACGGCGCAGAACTGCGAAGGGTCCTCCAAGGGGTCGATAGACTTGTTGGACAGCCCCCTCTGGATGCACATGTCGATCAGGCTCCTCAGCTCGTCCTGCTTCGTCGGCGGCGCCTTGGAGTAGAGCAGGTCCAGCATCTGCTTCGCATAAGCAAAGTTCTGGACCTCCATGTTCCGCTTGATGGCGGTCCTGATACAGTTGATCCGGTGCTTTGCCTGGATGGGCAAGGAGGCGAGGTGCCGAGATAGCCTGCCCATCTCCTCCTTCGCGCTCAGGGTACCGGCTCCCTGGACTCTTTGAAGACGAGCAATTTCCTGCGGCAAATTCATGCCAAAACCTAAGCAACAGCAGCCTGCACCTGTTCAATGCAATCTGAACGAAGATTGAATTATGATCGTTACCTGTAGCAATGCAACCGCAATCTTGTACTGCGCACAAATGGTGGCCTGTGCTTTAATGTCGGCTTCACGTGATTGGTCCTTTGCAAGGGCCAGGAATGCTTCATCCAAACAATTTAATGCATCCGTGAGCTGATTCTGCTCAAGATGAGCAAGACCCATCCTGTAGCATTCTGCAGCAGGAGCACCACGAGGTACCTGCAATATGGATAAAAGGACATCAACGGGAGCTATTCACATCCACCACATTGTTTCTCTAACAAAAGGTAGGGTCGAGAACCTGGCCAGGACGCACAGCAGTAGGCGCTGGGGGCTGAGCCGCTTGCTTTACCGCTCCTGGACCCTCGAGGGTGCTGAGATCAATAGGTTGCGACATGGTAGCAACAGCAGGTTGAAAACCCTGTTGCTGTAGAGGCAGAGGCTGGCTCTGTGGGGGTACACCACCATCCGGTAGGCTAACTGGGTTCATAGGAATGCCTGGTTGTTGCGGTGCCTGTGGCGGCACCCCACCGTCTGGAAGACCAACATTGGCCATCATATTTTGATTAGGTACTGGCCTCCCTGCATTCATCCCAGGGCCAGGTTGGGCCATTCTTGACAGAATTATTCCGGGAGGAGGCAATGCAGCCGCAAGTTGTTGAGATGGAATGGTGTTCTGGAAGAAGTCCTCGGCAATGGGTCCAGCTGTCACTCCCATGCCTGCGATTACAGGACCCGTGGCACCAGTCGGTGCTGGTGGTGCCACAAAAGAATTTGTTCCAAAGAAATCAACTGCGCCGCTTGGCATTGTTGGAGCAGCAGGTTGTGGTGGTCCTGCTGGCTGACTAAATTCTTGTGGTGGTCCAGACAATGACCTTGTCCTACTGATTGGAGGAGCCATTAAACCGAGCTGTTTAGTGGCTTCTTTCAGTTTGTTAACATCAACAGCAGGTGCAGCCGGCTTATCACGTATCCTGATTTGAATCCTTTTAGTCTTCGACGTTGACTCATCATCATCACTGCTTCCACCATCAACAGCACCATACAGAGTCTTTTTAAACTCCTCTGCTGCTTTTGCCTGTTCATCTGCAGAAGCAATTTGAACTCCTAGCTGCCTGGCCAAACTATCACCAACTGAATCACCAGCAGCATTTGTTTTGTTTTTTATTGCCAGTACAGAAGATGCCGGTTGCGCATTCTCACTACTGGCAGCTGCCATAGCTTTAACCAAGCTCTTCTCGCTTACTTCCACTACATTACCCCGGCCCTTCATCACCCCCAAGTATACACCAATATGATCTGCAATAACGGATGGAATAGCAGCATCAGTAGTTCTCATGTAGGGCATGACCTCTCCTGCAAGCTCCCACTGAGGTATACTCTTCATGCTGGTAGGTGTTTTGATCTCCCAGTTCCCTCCTGCCCATTCCTGGCCTTTGGGCACCATACTTTCAGCAGCAAAATTGGCAAAGACACCTTGTGTCCATCCAGTTGAACGAACCCGTAGTATTCTCTCAAGATAACGTCTCAGCTCAGGATCTGTACCAGATTCCTCCAACTTCTGCGCAAGGCGTCGCAGGGCACTAGGGTTCAGGTGGCATATAAACAGATCCAGCATGCTCTCGTGATCAGAGATGACCTCAAATGTTTCTTTTGCACTGTCAAACTGAGCATACCTGAAAAAGAATGTATCAAACATATGCTCTGAATCTACATTACATGACTAGTAGAGACATTTTCACACCCAACAAACCAGAAATAAGGAAAACATGGAGAGCAATTTGTAGAAACAGTAATTTCCCAGGCGAAGTAAGGGCCCATGAAGGCAATCGCTTAGTTGTGACGCACAGGAATGAATATGTTATCTAGCAGATCAGATGGATCACTGTGCTATGTAAAACATCATTCATACAACACGGATCACTGTGCTTTGAGTATAAAAGTTATAAATGGCTTGCCGATTTCGCCATTGATATTTGGACTAGCATGCCCATCAGTCCAAACTTTTAAAGAAAAACTAACTAATACTGATTCTGTCTAGAGTAGCAACATGGAACATGAGAAAGCAACTCAAGGAACACTTTGAAGTTTCAGATTCAAGATACTCACCAATGTCCCTAAGCTTAAGTATTTGGTTGTGATAAAATGTTACTCTAGGTAATAAAACAACAAATAATAGATTAAACAAAGGTTCTTTCGAGCATGTCTGGAGTTCAAAATACGTTGGTATTTGGTTGGTGTAAATGTATTGACATCTTGTGAAGCAAAAAAAAAAAATCTTCAATGAAAGAAATATTTGAAACCTCCGAAGCACCGATACTTCAAAATCTGCCATGTTCGCGTATAATACTCCGCCGATACTCCGATACCCCGATACACGGGCGATACACGTATCCCAGGAGTATCGGCTTTTCCGATTTTAAAAAGAAAGAAAAAGAAATACCGATACACCACCGATACATCGCCGATACACCGCCAGGGAGATCATAGACACGGCTAGGAGCCTAGACACAGGAACGTTGGGAAGCCCAATCAAAGCCCACTAGTGACCCTAATAGCCAGTGCCCTATCTATCTATTTGCTTGATTAACCATGGAAGTGGTTTGGATTGAGGCCTCAGGAGTGAGCATACCGCCACCGTCGCCGTCTGGAGTCGCTCAGTGCCGTCTAGAATCGCCTCCCCGCAACGTGGAATCGTTCTCTCCTCCGCCGCCTCAATTATTCTTTGACTTGACAAGTCATTGCATAGCATTTCATTAATTTTATATGTATATTCGCCGTATCGCCGTATTGTTGTTTCTAGAAATTGCCGTATCCCGTATCCCCGTATCCGTATCGCCGTATCTGTCTCGACGTATCGGTGCTTCGTAGTTTGAAACAGTATTTGCAATTCAGCCACAGAGTAGAGGAATATCTTTTTGGTAGAACAAGTAGCGATGATAGCTGACCATACTTAATGCATGCGTAGCCCAACTCTCGGAAACGTTGGAATAGATGAGAAGTGGGAGGGCACTGAGGATAATCCCTGGAACGCAGGAACTCATCTTTCAAAATCGATAAAGCAGCAGAGAACCGAAGAGCTTTGATTGCATAATTGCAGCGCATGACCTAACATAAATTGCAAGGAAGTGTTAGCTCAAGGAAAGAGAACAAAAGGATACAACAGAAGGCGGGGAGTAAGCTCACTTGTGTAAATTGGGGGCCTGCTTGTGATAATGACACAGCAAGATCTCCACAAACAGGGGGTCCTTTGGATAATATATCCAGGGACTTTGGAGTAACACGCAGACTATCAAACCTGTATTGAATTAGAACATGAATGGTTAAAGGACATACAGCCAAATAAAACTACGAGAAAATTACGCCGACAGAAGCTCAAAACGGCAAAAATGAAACATAACCAAATAGCACATGCGAAAACTTAATATTTCATGTACATGGGAGTCGATTAGTATGGAATCTAATTTTAGGTGAGATCTATGAGATCAACTTATGAATTTATATTTGGAAATCGGAGAGATCTACAAATATTTGACACCATATCTAATGAGTGTATTAGTGTAACCATAACTTTGAAAACTCAACTCAGAATCCGATATATTTTAAGTGACAATTTTTGTGTAGCTAACGCCTTGAAGAAATGTTTCTCAGATAAGGATCTTGGCAAAAATTTCATCTTTTGTGTAAATGGGAGTAGATTAGTATGAAATCAAATTTTAGGTGAGATCTATGAGATCAGTGCATGAGGACTAAATGCCACAACGGAAGTAACTCACTTGCATAATGAAAAGCAAATACATCAATCAAGCAAAACAATACCTCGATGTTATTTGGTATAGCACTTCTGAAAGATCAATTTTTTGTGCAAAGTGTTGCTGCATGGTAGCAAATCCAATAAGAAGAGGTTCAAGAAGACCAACTAGGCAGCTCTTTATTTCCACACCCTTTTTCTGTCTTGGATTTATATCGGTTGGATTCACAAGTAGCAGACGGTCATTCAACGCACCAAGCAACACTGCAGGCATAAACTTGCATACGGTTCACTCCAGCACAAACTCATCAAAATGGCAAGAAACAATAGAACCAAAAATGTTTGGGAGCAACTGTTACCAGAACGAGGAAAGCTAGTGGAAAGGATTGATCGAACTTTGTTGTCCCATCCAAGCATACTTATGGCAGTTGCACTTGAGAAGATAAGTGCTGGTCCAACCCACAACATTGACCGATAGTATGAAGTAGTTAAGTGCTCAACAAAATATGATAACAGTGCATAACAGATAACGAATAAGCTATCCAAATTTGGATAACAACATAGGAAGGAAGAGTATCATAAAAGTAGAATGATCAAAGGATATTGATGGGAGACCACGATCAAATTTCGTTGAGCTGCTTGACAGTATATCAAGATCAGCAGACGCGATTAGTACCCTCTGGTTTGTCAATATTCCGACAACAGGACCTCTCAAAGTTGTTTGCCAGTGGACCTGCATATAGAAGATTAAATTGGTTAAGACTTCCTAACTGCACGTGCCTATGATGCTGGTCCATCATAAACCAAAACATTACATAATATATGCTATATGCATGTATCTGAACCATATCTGCTGCAGTAATGCTAGCTAGTAGTGTCTCCTGTGAAAAGCAATGTGCAAACACAAGAACATGGTACGTCCTTACTTGTATTTATAAATCGGCTGTGTAATTGGTGCCAAAGCAACAATCAACAGCATGCCAATGCAGGTGCAGCTAAACTACAACATTTTATATATGCACGAATGCATCATACAAAAATCAGTTGCACCAAATTAATCTGAGGAACATAACCCAGCAAAGGATACATTCAGATCTATTCATAATCTTTCGAACCACGTCATCAAACATGGCCATTAACATTGTTTGGAAGATTGGTGATGAAACCTGAGGAGTGAGTCAGTACAGATAAAGCACCTGAAGAACAGTCTCGTTTGGCTTCAACTTGATAAACTTCTTCCCATCAGTTTTTGTGGTAATGGATAGACCATTATCTGTAGATAGCCTGTAACCGTTCAAGAGCTTCGCAAGTCCAATATGCTTTCCCGAGATCACATACAACAATGATGATTCTACAAGGAGCAACACATCAGTCAGCAACAGCTCACCCTAATTCCACTAACTTTAAATTTCAGAGTAGGTCACTATGTATTAGCATTCTAAAAGGGGAGAGAATAGATGAGAGGACAACAGTCCAGAGACATACCTAGTGGAGATGAAAATATGCGATCAACCTCGGATTCAAAAGTAAACTGCACGGGACCTTGCTGTTGTGTTGGATTAGCAGTAGGATTCTCGGCAAATGTGTTTTCTTCCAGCACAGCAGCATTATTTTCAAGAGCTTCCTTTGTGGCTACTGCCTTGAGATTATAAAGATTCAGGCTAGTTCTGTCTTCTTCTAGAATAGCATATTGATTATCATCCGGGCCCAAAAATGTAGCATCACGACCTAGGAAAGAGAATATAACAGGGGTTAGCCAATCATGTAGAATGTCTTAAGCGGGCAATTAGATGTAATAGGATACATGTCATAGAGAGGGGACCTTTTACTGAACTTCCTTTGCTGTTTACTGCCTGTAGATCAGTCTGCTCCCAGTAAAGAACAACTTCATGCGCCACTCCACTCGGACCACTTAATTCAAACACAACTAGAAACATATGCTGCTTTTGACTGTGTAAAATGTACTTGGGGTGGCATTCCATATTTGAGGGAATCTGGGAATGGGGTGCATGCAAATTATAAAACCGAAAATGAACAAACAATCAAGAAAAAAGTTGCACCATTCTGTAATATATACCGTAGAGTAAAGCTTCTTGTAGAGATTATCGGATCCAGATGATAGGTTATGGGCCATCAGGTTAAATCCATCCAAGTAGAAAGCTCTCACTGGATAGTGAACCACACGGTTCTCCTGGTTGAAGAAGTTCAACTCCAGATGGAATGGCTGGAGTTACAAAAGTATCGAACTTGTTAGAGAGTAAAAAAGGAGTCTAAGTAATAAGCAAAAAATATTGAATGCTGTAGCAGTTACCTGACAAACAGGAACATCTCGCAAAAGATTGCTAGAATCTGAAATTGTAACAAGGGGTAAACGAGAGATTGGACCACTTTTAGCATGCCCCTCCATGAAATGCTGCACAAATTGTTTGCAAGAAAATTAATGAGTTTGTATCAACATACAAGCACAAGTATTGATTGAGTTGGCAGAACTCACCAACGATAAGCGCTAAAGTTGATAAGACAAAGAATATAGTAACGAAAGGCTTAAATGTAAAGCTATGCTGATACAAGCATGCAAATTTCAATGCTCGGAGCACATTCAATGCAGGTTGCAGCATAGCGGTACGGACAGAGGTTAAAAACAACACTCTTGGGGTCAAAACTCTCAAGGATGTTGATGGTTTTTTATTGTGGAAAAGCTGTGCATTTTTTCAAGTCCTATGCAACCCATATAGCTTTGACAAATGTGAGGGCATAGTACATGTTGAAACTTGAAAGCTAACAAAAAAGAGCACGTACACTGTGAAGGAACGCCTTCCTTGCAACATCTGAAATAGTTAGCTTGCTCTGGCTGAAAACAAGAAAAAATGAAATCAAACCATCAATAAATACTGCGGGCAATCAAGAAAGCATGGTGACATAGTAAAAAATGGAAATACGAGATCCAACCCCTTCAAGTGCTGCTCCTGAAGCTGTGCCTGGAGTTGGTGCTCTGCTAAAATTCCGGACGAACCTAGGGCTAACAGTTTCTCCTTTAAAACAGAAGCTGTAATACCAGAACAGATTTTAGTGCATGAAGTCTTCAAAAATCTAATAGTATGGCATATACAACCTAATTTTGTACAGTATTCTAAACTGTAGGAACCAAGTAAACCAAAATAAAGAGCTTTCAGAAATTTCAACCAATGGGCTGATCTCAGAATTTTGAATAAGAACTAAGTACATAAAAATGATTGAGAAAAGACACATCAATATGCTTACCAGTTGACCCCCTAGCCCCTTGAAGTACAGCAAAAAGCTGCCTCCTTCCTTCCCTTGTGTATGCAGCCTTGTTCTTTGCAGCTTCTGTCGCGGACATATCCTGAGAATCAAGGACAAAAAAATGTTTCTGACACTCATGGCATCGAGTACTGAATTTATGGAGTTCAGAGTTGGTGTGGCCTAACTGCAAAAATCACTGCAGCTAAATTGAACTTTGGATGCACTGCCAAATTCTTTATCCGGGGCAACGGGTACACTGCTTCTCCACCTTGAAGAGTGAGTATCTTTGTGATATCCATTGTTTCAATAGCTGCATAGTTAAAGTCAGATGGTTAAATGGCGCATTGACTGATGTAGAAAAAGACTAGCAATCAGCAAGTAGCAAGTAGCACAGCTAATGAAAAAAATACTATATGGGCTTGAGGTTAAGGAGGCCCTGAAAAGGAGGAAAGGAGGAAAGGCCCTTGGCCCTGATGATGTCCCAATAGAGGTGTGTAGAAGCCTTGGGGACATGGTAATGGTATGGCTAACTAAGCTATTCAACCACATTTTTGTTCAAACAAGATGCCCGAAGAGTGGAGGAAAAACATATTAGTACCTATCTTCAAGAATAAAGGATATATTCAAAGTTATAATGAGGCCGATACCTTCAATAGGACTACATCAAGAGTCAGCCTTGAGCCCATACATGTTTTCCTTAGTGATGGATGAGGTGACTAAGGATATACAAGGAGATAGTCCTTCGTGTATGCTCTTTGCTGATGATGTGGTGCTAGTGGATGAAAGCATGGTTGGCGTAAATACGAGGTTAGAGCTATGGAGGCAGACTTGGGTTTAGACTTAGTAGGACCAAGACCGAGTACATGTGATGCAACTTTAGTGGTGTTGGGTGCGAGGACGGAGAGGTCAATTTAGAAAGACAAATAGTGCCCAAAAGGGGCACCTTCCAATACTTGGGAGCGGTGCTGCAACGCAATGATGATATTTGTGAGCATGTTTACCATGGGATCAAGGCAGGATGGATGAAGTGGTGACACGCATCTGGCATCCTATGTGACAAAAAGGTCCCACAAAAGCTAAAAGATAAGTCCTATAGGACGGCATTCAGACCGGCGATGCTATATGGAGCAGAATGTTGGCCCAATAAAAACACATCCAACAAATGAGCGTTGCGGAGATGTGCATGCTTCAATGGATGTGTAGCCATACAAGAAAGGACCAGATTAGGCTAGGGGTGGCACCGATCGACGAGAAGTTAGTCCAACACCGACTAAGGTGGTTTGGTCAGATCCAACGGAAGCCTCCAGAAGCACCCGTTAATGGTGAAATTCTAAAGAGTATGAAAAATACCATGAGAGGTAGAGGACGACCAAAGTTGACCTGGGCGGAGGCGGTAAAAAGAGACTTGAGGGATTGGAATGTCCCTGGAGATTTGGGTCTTGATAGGACTGCATGAAAATCAGCAATCCATGTGCCGGAATCATAGTTTACTTGTTTTTTACTCTCTCCTTATTTTGGTTTCCTTATATTTCCGCTGGGTTTCATATCTAGCCTAACCCAACTTGTTTGGAAAAAAGGCTTTGATGTTGTTGGTGTATCTGAGAGCAGAACAATAAAATGGGTTAAGTGCTAAAACAGAGTTGTATGGTCACGCAGATACACCACTAACCGTGCAACATAACACTTGATTCGCCAACTGCACAAACAATATAAAAAAAATCTCGAGGCAAAATATAAACAGTAAGGATAACAAAAATTAACCTGCACGCTCAAAGAAATTAGTTTCCATAGGTTGTCTATTGGTGTTAATTATAACTCGTGTCTTCCATACTTGAAGACCCCCATCCTTTGAAATTGTAACAAGCATCCGTAGCGTAGGAAGCCAGGAAACAGATGCGATAGGCTGGGAACCAGCCTGCGTACTGATTAAAAAAGGCAACGATCAGATCATCACATGGTAGATAGAGGAAGATGTAAAAGCATATAACAGATAATAAACACCAAGTCCGGAAGCATCTTCACCAGACAAAATAGCATGCAATACAAATAACAGAAAAGTGCGCGGGGAGAGTTGGCTGGGCTACAGACATGTCATTATGCTTTTTCTCAAGAAATTTATGTCAACGAAGTGTAAGCCTAAAATTTGAGCTTTCAATTGACCTTGCATGCAAAGATACACTAGTTACATGTGAAATAAGATTTTTCCAGTGGGGTGACAGGATCCATTAAACTACTGCCAAAAGACGCTAGCAGCATATTATCAAAAGCAACCCTGTTGTTTCGAAAGAAGAGCATCACTCTAATAATATGTCTGAGGAGCCCTGTATAATTTCTCTGATTCCACTGGGTTTTGTGCAACTCAATGCTTGATCCTCAACTTGCTTGGGAAAAAGGCTTTGATGTTGATGTTGTTGTAATGTTTGATCCCCAAAAGTGCTTCCCACAATTAACATAAAACTAGCAGTGTCCATGTAATGAAAATGAAAATGAAAATGAAAATAGAACTGCATATTGGAGAGGAAAGAAGAATCTTTAAAATTCTCCAATCTCAAGTTACAACAGTATATAAGGTAAAACTGAACATACTTACATCCCAATCATATTTGGCCTCTCGGTTGATACATCCCATGCTAGGAGAGTGCCCCCTCTATCACCGATAAATACCCACTCTAAGGTCGGATGAAATCCAAAGGCACCAGCTCCCATGAGCTTAATTGTACTGTCAACCGGAACTGAAGAAAATGAAAATATTAAGAAGCCTACTGGTGACTAAGTGCTACTAAAAAGATGTAAACAATGCAATCCATATTACGCTGTAAGGTGTAGTGAACAGCATATGTCTGGACGTTGTAGGCGCGTACCAAGCCTTCCGCATAAGCTACATACTGAAATTATAAGTATGTACGTCAAGACAGAAAATTCAAAGAATGCACAACAAGAGGTATCATTGATGTGTGCAACCACCAATGAGAAGAGGTAACAGGATGATTATGCTTACGAACACAGGAAGGCGAGGATGGCAAGCCAGATTGACAATAGGTTTTTTAAGATCGGTCTTTATTTTTGTTGGTGGCCTCCCACCTTCAACCGTCCCAACAACTACACGAGAGCAAAAATCACTAGAGTTAGTTAACACATATAGGTGGACTTTTAAAAAATGAATGGAGAGCCCTTTAGCTTTAAGTGAAGAGAATAACCTGTCACGCTCATTCTTTTGTGAAAACCAAAGAAGACAATAGGTTCGAGAGGTGTCAATGCAAGATGAACTTCTGTGTCTACTGAAACATGATCTGACTTTTTCTCAGGTGAGTGGAGAACAAGCGTCTGCTCTGTGGCGAAATCGCAAGATCTGATTGTAGCATCCTACAGAACAAAAGATACATGCACAGACAGATTTTGTATGAGATATCAATACCATGTGAGTTCATAACTTGCCAGAAAGTACATTTTTTATCATTATAATAGATGGAAGATGAATAATGAAAGATAAAAAAGGCATAAAACACGTCAAGTGATAAGATTGAACATTAGAACAGCAACTTTTCTGCCCATGGTATTGAAAACACAGCCAATCTTTCTGTCTAGACGGTACAAAATTATTCTCTGTTCTAAGTGGATGAAACAACTTCTGCGAAATACTGGAGCATCAAAACAAACCTCGAGGATAGCAATGATAACATGGCTAGCGGTAGGGCTATATGCCATACGAACAACACGAGCTCCAAGGTCAACCAGCGCTATCTTGCTTCCCGTCAAAGCATCAAATTCTGCAAACAAAACGGAAAAATCGAGACAGATAGTAAGAGCTCGTCGTATCACCTACAGGCCGTGTAACAATCAGACCACTCTCTTAAGGTCATACATAAAGATCAGCGAGTTCATTGAGTTAATAGTATGTAACGAAGTCATATTTGTCAAACAAAGTAGCGACTCAAGGATGTCCCCGACAAGATGCGTACACAAGGTGACATGAATCATACGGCGATGTACCCGGAAAAATGCAAGCTGGCAGTCTGAAACCAGCATTAACTAACTGCGTCGGAGTGACAGTAACCATTCAGAACATCCGAAAACACGCGGCAGCTCTTACTAAGCACATAATCATGAATCGTGGTTACATGGCACCGCCACTGAGTTCAAATACCCAGTGTTCCACGCATCTCAGTTCCACACGATGTGCTCGTGGTACCGGAGAAACGTCACTTGGAACAGTCGAGCAGCCTAGTCTGTTACTACAGGCTCATTGTACGCTTGGGCTCCCGGCGAGAGCTGGACTAAGTTCACCATGCTCAAGCTCACTTGGCGGCAAGCTAGGCTAAACTACCCAGACCACCGCAATTACACACACGGCGGACGAAGAGGCCTACAATTCGAACTCCGACCCCATTTCCGCCACCCGATCAGCAGATCATCAGCAGCAGCGGCGGCAGACGGCGGAGGAGGTGGAGGTGGAGCGGGGAGGGGCGTACCGACGACGTGGGTGCCTATGGCGACGGCGACGATGGCCTGGGAGGCGCGGAAGGCGGCGGCGTGCGGCTGCAGCGGGCGCGCGGAGGCGCCGCGGCGGCCGCCGGCGTGGCGGAGATCCAGGTGCTGCACCGTGGCCCACTCCATGGCGGCGCGGATCTGGCTGGGACGGCGGCTCAGATCTCGCCGCGGGCGCGGTCCAGCGGTCGGTGGCGGTGGTGGGATTTGATCTGCTGGCGCCGGGGGAGACGATGCGGCTCGAGTAGACAGGATGGTCTCCCTATGACTGGTGGGCCCCACAGGTAGACAAGAGAAATTGGAGAGAGAACTGAACCTTTTTTCGTTTTCCAACTATTTTTTGCCCATGTGCGGTATATCGTACTATCTGAAATCTCCTTCAACATTCATGACCTCAATATTGCAAGACTCTAGTTATATGAACACTCTCGCCAACTCACCCACTCCATACCCATCGTAGGCATGTTCGACGGGCTATATCAGTTGCTTGAGAGTGTTAGGGCATCTCCAGCCAGGCGACCCAAACGGACGGCCCAGAGCATCCGTTTTGGGCCGTTTACGTGGCCAAGCGAACGCGCGGACAGCGGCCCGCGTCCGCGTGTCCGTTTGGGTCACGCGCTGCGTCCAACGCGCGAACGCACCGCATAATCGGACAAACACGAAAACAAAAGAAAAATGGCAAATTTAAACGATATTTGATAAACATATGCCCTATTTTGGGCAAAATCTGTACATAGCCCTATTTTGGGCAAATAACTGACAAAAGAAGCCCCTATATGGGCTTTTAAATTTAAACTAAAAACCCTCTAGGGTTTGGTCGGCGGCGCGGTGGCCGCCGGTGCGCCGCCTAGCCCCTGTGGGCAAAGTCAGCGTCGTCGTCATCGTCGACGACGTCCCCGGACGGCGAGGCACTGTTGTGGCTCGACCGCGCCGGGGACTCCGGCCACGGAGACCACAGGGCCTCCTCTCAGGCCGAGTGGGGGTCCGGAGCGACCCGAGGTTGCGGCGGCGCACGGAGCAGCGCCTCCTCCCTGAGGCGCTGCTGCCTCTCCTGCCAGGCGCGGCGCCGCCCCTCCAGTCCCCATTTAATACCCTCCCGGGTCACCGCCAGGTGGGCCCAAAGGAGACGAGGCGACGGACGCCCGGACGCGAGCGGACGCCGCGTGCCATCCGCGGCCACGCAAACCTAGCCCAGATTTGGGCCGGATTTGCGTCGTTCCGGACGCCGCGGCCGTCCGCTTTTGCGATGCGTCCCCGCGTTGGGCCGAGATTTTGTCCGAATCGACCCATCCGAACGCGCGGGCGCGGGATGGGTCGCCCGGTTGGAGATGCCCTTAGGTTCGTAGCAAAGCGTAACTGACTGAATCGAGACGAAGAAGCAGAGATCAAGGATGCTAACATCCAGTGAATTTGGAGTCTACTGCAACGACTCGATATCAAGGCCCGATTTTGCCATGGCTTGTAGGAAAGAAGACAAGACATATGGACATGTGCTCGAGCATTGTCTTGTTGGATGAAGATGGATCCAACATCGTCAGGCGGCCACTGGTCTTCGATAACTGGAATGACCTTTTTTCGCAAAGGTATTCCCTCATGATATTGCTAGTAACAATGAGCAACTTTAGTTCAATAGTTCCTTTCAGCCTATTCTTCGAGTTGTTTTTTTGCTAATTTGTCTCTGGACGAATGCCCAGACGATAATCATCCTATCGAATGTAACATTTCCTTGACCACCATATATGGGTTTGGCGGACGGATACCGAGATCTTTTTCCTCCCTCCTGCACCCAACCCCCAACCCTAGCCGCCACACCCCGCCTCCCAATCCTCCCGCCGCCGCCGGCGGCAGCGCCGTCGGGGCAAAGATCTCGGGGCGTGGCGGCGGCGGGGGCCTTCCCTCGTGACGTGTCGGGAATGGCGGCCATGGAGTCTTACGCGCGGCGGCGGCCCTTTCGCCTCCCGGGGCGGCGGCGGTCGGACGAGGATGGAGGGGCGGCGGCGGCCCTCTCGGGGACGACAACTGCGGGCTGTGGCCTCCCCGCCTCCCATCGGCGGCATGCCGGCGGTGGTGGTTGGTGGTGGCGGTCTGCGCCTTTCCCTCCGCCTCTCACCGGTGAGGGGCGATGATCTTGGGCTTCTCCCGCGGTACGAGGACGCCCGGGGCAGCAGCCTTGGGTTCGACGGTGGAGGTGACCCTCTTCTTCGCCGAAGAGGATCGGCCTGCGGTTGGTGGTGGTGGATCTATTGATCTATCACCGCCTTCCGGCGGAGAGATGGAGGAGCTTGGAAGCCGGCGAGGGTGTCGCCGGTGGAGGGTTGGAGTGGCCAGCCCAGGGTGGTCGCCGATGAGGGGGTCCGACCTGAATAAAGGCGGCGATCCTAGGGCCTCTCTTGCATGAAGAGGAGGACCTACCGGAGGCCTGGACTCGTGATCTGGTCTGAGTGTTGAGTTCCGGAAGGCTCCGCCGGCGAATGTAACAGTGCTTTTGCCTGGAGTTTGCTGGATCGGTGGTATTCGGTCGTGCGCATCCATGCTTTTATTCCAACCGATTGGTTACGGAGGAGCGGCGCGAAGCTCTTTTTCGTGTTGACATCAAGTGACTATGGATCCATGATTAAAGTCGGAAGAAGAGAATTTCATGAAGGCCGGAGGGGAGGACTAGCTAAGGGTGGTTCAAGTCTCCGCGCTGTTGAGGGACGTGCTTGGTGTTCCGGGCTTCACAGCAGCGGTATGAAAGTGGGGGCGACAACACTGGTGAAGTTCAGAGTCCTACCTTTCAGGGTGAAAACCCAAGGTCTGGCCTTAACTGGTTGTGTCTGTCAATGACCTTGTTGGAGGCATTGTTTTGAGAGCGGGGACTATCTTCAGGGTGAAAACCTAAGATCTTTGATCGAGCGACGACGGTGTTAGAGCAATGTTTCCTTCTTGGAGGCGTCATTTTTGGAGAGTCTGTATTTCAGGTGTTGTCTTGGCGGTGGATGTATTGTTGTTGTTAGGCCCGAGATGCTGTAGCGGGATTTTTGTTTCTTAGTTTTCTTTTCCTTTTTTTGGCTGTGTGCATCCGTAGTGCCATTAGGGTGGTGCGTTGTTGCAGAGACTGGGTGTAATTGGTATCTTTTGATATTAATATATTCCTTTTATCGAAAAATATATGGGTTTGGCAACCACGGTTAAGAACAATACCTTGTCTATATTGTACTTGTTTTGAACTGTGCGCACATGATCTTGTTCTTTTGGAAGGAGGTAATAGGTTCGTCTTTTCTTGGTCATGTCAAACCACTTTTCATCTATGTGGACTATGTTCTGCTTATTGATGAAGGAATGCTCTGGTGTAGTTGTTTTATCAATCATGTCAATGCAGAACTTGAGCCTTGATATCTTGTTTTCTAGTTTCAAAAATGGCTTGAGGTTGCTTGTGTGGCGCCTCATCTTGCCCCATATAAACCTTTTTTCTAGTGTAGAATAGGTACATGTAGCTCCCTTATCAGTGCCCTCAATGTAGAACTTTTGCTCTGAGGAATTGAAGGTATTATTTTGAGACCAAGTTATTTCCTCTTTCTTCGACAGTTCATTGGAAAGATAAACCTCTTCCCTTCCCTCTCTTGTTCTTTTGCGTGTTTCCATATCTTTTCAACAATTCTAAGACTTGTTTTGAGAATCTCAGCTGAATGATATTTCTATTTCTCGACAACTGCTATGTCTCCGCGGAGTAATTTCAATGCAATGTATACCGCAGATTTGTGAGTATCCGGCAGTTTTGTACAGTGTGGATCCTTAACACCTGCAAATTTGTGTTATGCAGGAAGGTGTTAAATATCAAATGTGACACTTTTGGTCAAGTCAACAAACCATCATGTTAAATATGTTGGTTAACAATAATGTGGTGGAAATGAAGCATAAGTTGTGTTGGTTAACATGTATATGTGCATCTCTTCTCCTCCTCCTCCATGTATATGTGCATCTAATTTTTCTCCTCCATGTATATGTACATCTTCTTCTTCTCCTCCAGGTATATGCACTTCTTCTCCATCCTCCTCCTCCTCTTGTAGAGTGAAGTTGAGACCGAGGACCATCCCTCCATCATCCTCCTCTTATGGAGGAGTTAAGTTGATATCCAAGTCCATGACCATCCTCTCATCTTGGGGATTGGGCAAGCCGCGGAAAAGCAATTAGTTTGACATCACACACTGTCCCTCTCGTGAACTGAATGTAGGTTTTTAAATATTCACATTAGCTTGCCTTATAAATCATAGGTTACCATATTGTGTGGAGTATATGTCACTGTTATATGGAAAGCATGATATATATACATTGATAATGCAACTGAAATCAATGCTTTTAATTTTTATGTTGGTGCTTGTTATGCCGCTTCAGACATTCTACTGACTGCGAAGAAAATAATACAATATGATGATATGGTTTATAATGTACACATATGCTGCATTTGAAAATGATGGTGTACACGATTGTGATGGGATTCGTAGCATAGAAAACAAAAAATTTCCTACCGCAAGAACGAAAACCAAGCCAAGATCTAATCTAGTAGACGGTAGCAACGAGGAGATGATGAGACTAACCCTCGAAGATTCGCAAAGCTTAACGAGATTAGATCTCGGGGTGGATGTAGACGATCACTTGCCGCTTGCAAAAGCGCGTAGAAGATCTTGATCTTGACGGTGCCACAATCGGGCAGGCACCTCCGTACTCGGTCACACGTTCGGTGTTGATGAAGACGACGTCCTTCTCCCCGTTCCGGCGGGCAGCGGAAGTAGTAGATCCTCCTCGGAATCCCGGCAGCACGACGGCGTGGTGACGGTGGTGGTGGAGATCTCCGGCAGGGCTTCGCCGCAAGCGCTGCGGGAGAAGAAGGAGGAGGGAATAGCTAGGGTTTGGGCGCAGGGTGGTGCTGCGACTTGGGGAGCTAGGGCTGCGACTTGTGGTGCCCTTGGGGTGCCCCTTGGCCTCTTTAAATAGGTGGCCAAGCCCCTTGGGTCGTCCAAAAACCTGCCCCCAAGTTTGACTGAGTTCCGATAGGTTTTCGGTTCCGAAAACCTAGTCCTACTCGGACTCTTTTGCCAATTCCGAAATTGCATTAAGGAAAGACTCCTTTTCCCTTAAGGCAACGTGGTTGCACCTATTATGGAACCCTCCGGACTTCCTTAGACATCCCGGGTCGTCCCGGACACTTCCGGAACCTTCCATAATATTCCGGACTATTCCGGTCCTTCCAGAACCTTCTAGAAGCTCCGGTCAAAACACCGGACTTTTTCCGAACCCCGGAAAATGACTTCCCATATATGAATCTTATTCTTCGGACCATTCCGAACCTCCTCGTGATGTCTCGGATCCCATCCGAGACTCCGAACAATATTCGAGCTCCATTCCATATTCCATATCTACTTAAAACGACATCAAACCTTAAGTGTGTCACCCTACGGTTCGCGAACTATGCAGACATGGTTGAGACTTCTCTCCGACCAATAACCAATAGCGGGATCTGGAGATCCATAATGGCTCCCACATATTCAACGATGACTTAGTGATCGAACGAACCATTTACATACGATACCGATTCCCTTTGTCTCACGATATATTACTTGTCCGAGGTTTGATCATCGGTATCACGATACCTTATTCAACCTCGTCTCCTGACAAGTACTCTTTACTCGTACCGTGGTATGTGGTCTCTTATGAACCATTCATATGCTTGCAAGCTAATTAGACGACATTCCACCGAGAGGGCCCAGAGTATATCTATCCGTCATCGGGATGGACAAATCCCACTGTTGATCCATATGCCTCAAGCTTATACTTTCCGAATACCTAATCCCACCTTTATAACCACCCATTTACGCAGTGCCGTTTGATGTAATCAAAGTACCCTTCCGACATAACTGATTTATATGATCTCATGGTCGAAAGGACTTGGTAACTATGTATCGAAAGCTTATAGCAAATGAACTTAATGACGTGATCTTATGCTACGCTTAATTGGGTGTGTCCATTACATCATTCACATAATGATATAACCTTGTCATTAATAACATCCAATGTTCATGATCACGAAACGATGATCATCTATTAATCAACAAGCTAGTTATACAAGAGGCTTTACTAGGACTTCTTGTTGTTTACATAACACACATGTATCAATGTTTCGGTCAATACAATTATAGCATGGTATATAAACATGTTATCACCAGTATTTGACCAAGCCAGAGGTGGGCCGCGATCAAGACGAATTTGAAGATATATGCGTGGAGAGATATGTAAATCGGCCTTGTGTGTCAAGTTTGGGCTAGTTAGCCCGTGTATCTTTACTTAGTAGGTTACGTAGAGTTTGTCTCGTGCACGGTTTAGTGCACGCCCGCATTAGAAAGTCCCCTGGACTATAAATATGTACCTAGGGTTTATGGAATAAACAACAACCAACGTTCAACACAAACCAATCTCGGCGCATCGCCAACTCCTTCGTCTCGAGGGTTCCTCCGGTAAGCATCATGCTGCCTAGATCGCATCTCGCGATCTAGGCAGCACAAGCCTGCCTAGTTGTTCATGCGTTGCTCGTACTGAAGCCTTTTTGATGGCGAGCAACGTAGTTATCGTAGACGCGTTAGGGTTAGCATCGTTCTTAGCATCATATGCTCGCGTAGTGCAACCCTTGCGCGTCTAGCCGTCCTTGTGCCTCATCATGAGTGCAGGGACGGCACCCCGCTTGATCTTTATTTAGTAGATCTGATCCGTTATGGTCGCTCCTTGATTCATCAAGGATTAGTTTAATATCTGCAATAGTTAGGCCTTACAAAGGGTTGGAGGATCCAGCGGCATGCCGGGTGTAGTTTGCTGCCCCTAGACAGGACGTTCCGAGGATCAACCTAGTGTTGGTTTTTAGGCCTTGTCTAGGGCTGGCTTACGTTTACCGTGCGTGAGCGCGAGGCCCAATCGTGAGTAGGATGATCCGATTATGCGGTGAAAACCCTAGATCGTCGTGGGTCTCATATGCTTTATCTTGATCAAGCAGGACCACCATATATTCGGCCACCCTGGACGAATCATGGGTGGATCGGCTCCATGAGCCGATTCACGGAGACAACTCGAGAGCCGATCGAGGCTCGTATTTAACGTGTACGTGTGTGCCCTGCGGAGAAACTAAGCGAGGCATCATCCACACCTTCCCGACCAGGTATAGGTCGGGTGGCACGCCCTTGCGACCCGCATCGGCGCGCGACCGAGGAGGCTTTGCGGGCCGTCGCTCCGAGGGACTGGGGCCAGCCGCAGCCCTAGTCATTCCCGGCTCTACTGTGTTGGCCAGTCGCTGCCCGCCGGTGGGTTTCTGACGCCAACACATTCGCAGCACGCCCGGTGGGACGCATCTTCAACGACAACCATCTCGCCATCCACATCAGAGATGGCGAAAGACACCATACCGTCTTCATCAGAAGTGGCAGAAGAAACTCCGGTCACGTACGGGGATCTCACTGGCGAGCTCAAGAAGAAGTACGACGAGATCAAGTCCGCCCTCGAAGCCGACCTAATCGGCTCTTTCCACGAGACCCGCTCCCATGGCATCGGATGGAAGGGGTTCACACCGAAGGCGCGCTTGATGGAGTGGACCTGTCCACCCCGTCCGAAGAACGCACCGAGGTCGGCTGCGTCGGGAGATCAACTTCATGGTGGCTCATTCGCTGCACCGCCATTCCGAGAGCCCGGTGAATACGTTGGAGCGCGTCGCGGCTGCGCGTGATCCAGGAGATCATGAGCCATCGGTACTCTCCGTCGGGACCAGCCATAGGGACTCACCAAGGGGAAGCGCTGCTCCATTCCCGTCCCCGCCGCCATTCGCGTTGGCGGCGCCCGAAGCGCCGAACTCATCGGCTTTTGTCGTCTACAAGATTGGTGGTGACCCCGGTGACTACCGGTTCCTACGGAGACGCGCCCAAGGAGATCCCGCACGGATACGCATGTGCATACGTGCCGGACTGCAGCACACGGGCACCCTCGAACCAGGTTGCTATAGCGAGGGACTTACGGGGCAACGGGAGGAGCGTCGGAGGCGGACCACGAGAAGCAAACGTGGCTAGCTAAATACGCCACCCCGACGAAACTCCCGAGCCCAGCTCCTGCGGTTGGCTCGGAACCGGAGAAACGAGGCATGGCTGGTTAAGTACGCCACTCCGACGAATCTTCGGGGTTCGGCACTGCAGCCATCACCGCGGATCAAATTTGTACGATCCTGAAAGATCAGTTCGGCATGATGCCGAAGAGAAAGGCGATCGGCTATACCAAGCCGTACCCCAATGAGTACGAATTGATCCCGCTACCACCCAAATATCGGCTCCCGGACTTCACAAAGTTCAGCGGATCGGATGGCTCCAGCTCCATCGAGCATGTGAGCCGATATTTGGCACGGCTGGGCATGATCTCAGCGTCGGACGAGCTGCGCGTGAGGTACTTCTCGCAGTCCCTCACGGGATCGGCTTTCGGATGGTACACGTCGCTGCCACCGAACTCAATCCGGACACAGAAGCAGGCTGGAAGAACGGTTCCACGAGCAATATCACTCGGAGGCTTCCGAGGCTGGCATTGCCGATCTAGCCCAAGTACGACGAAGCGCGGAGAAACGGTGTCGAGAATACATTCGGCGCTTCGGGACCGTTAGGAACCGATGCTATTCGGTTCATGTAAGCGAAAAGGAAGCAGTCGAATTGGCGGTGGTGGGTCTATCATCATCGATCAAGGAAGTGGCCTCCCAGGCGGACTATCCTTCATTAGCACACATGGTGCAGAAGTTGTCAGCATATGAGCAACGCCACCCGGATATCTACCAAGATAAATTCAAGCGCGTGGTTACCATGGTTGACGCAGGCGAAGATGAAGGTCCTACGGGAGAGCGAGAGGTCGCGATGAGCTGAGTGGACTCGAGCTGCAGGCCCGGTAACTCTGCAAATGGGTAAAGCCACCGGGGCCTCCAAGAGGGTTCGACTTCGACGTGACGAAAACCGAGCAGATTTTCGACCTCTTACTCGCGGAGAAGCACATAAAGGTACCCGAAGGCCACAAGTTTCCTACGGTGCAAGAGCTGAACGGAAAGCCATACCGCAAGTGGCATAACACGTTCACCCACACCACCAACGACTGCAGGGTGTGGCGTCGGCGGATCCAAGTGGCGATAGAAAATGGGCGATTAATTTTTAACCGATACGCCATGAAGGTCGACACACACCCCTTCCCCGCCGTCAACATGGTGGAGTTTACCCACCTTGGAGGGTGCCGACCGATTTCTCAGCCAACATCGGTATGGTAGAGCTTGGACACCGCTCCGAGAAGGACGGGGATGAGGACGAGCTGCTCTCGGAGCAAGGACACCGAGGGGGCCGCTCCATGCGATCGGCTCCGTCAAGATGGCAAGCGCTACGTCACAGAGGGGGAAGTGAAGAACATAAGATACCAACGACCCCTCTCTGATCACCTCCTCAACAAGTATGTTAGTCGATATGACCAACGCCGGCGATACGATAACCATGATGAAAGAGGTCGGATGACCATAAACGACGGAAGACATCGCCGGCATAATCATGATGAGGAGCGACAGGAGCGCCATGGCAGGGAGCAGGACGATACGGACAGGCATTGTCACTGCCCCTTCTTCAGACACTGCTGGGATTCAGGAATGAGCCGATTACCAACAATCGGCAACTGCCCAGAATGCAACCGGAAGAAGAAGGAGACAGCCAACGTATCTGTGTTCGAGCGCCTAGGGCCTCTCCCCCCGCAAAACAGACGTGCTGAGACCCCTCCGTTGGAAGATCTCGAGGATTCAGAAGACGAAGGGGAATGCGAAGAAGACAGGTGCCACCGTCCAAGGTGGTGCCACGACGGTCTCAGCCATTCACAAAAACGCGGGGTTCGGCGATTGCGCGGTCCGGAGGAAGCCGAAAGGATGTACTTGCATACGGCCGAGGAAGGCACGACCTGATCCGGTCGCAAAAGTCCGGAGGACCCTGGATGAGGAGGGACTGCCGCAAAGAAAAGAGTGGCGCCCCAAGCAAAAGAGAGCCGATGATGAAACATCGGCTGGCACAAACATGGTGTTCATTCGTCCGGCGGAGTGTAGTGCTCCACGATTACACAAGGCACCCGACATGGACAACAGCAAGCGCACCAACGTGCTAAGGTCAGAGATTGGGCTGGTTTTATCCGCTGACATGGACGAGTAGCAAGACTACGTCGATAAGCAACATGGCGAGGCCGATCCTTGCGATCGGCCCTCCGAAACTGATGAAGGGATATTACGAAACCTTCACCGAGCAAGCAACATGGAGGCCGATTCCAGACAATCGGCCAAAATTATCCTCACCATCCATTCTGCTCGGGATCAACGTTTGACCCAACAGGGACTACCTGAAGAGCCGATACCATCAATTCTCTTGACAGAATCGGCTCGGGGGGGCACCTAGATGGATAAAACATGAGGATATGAGATAATACTGAGTATGGGGGCCGATACACAAATTGGCCTAAAATTTTTAAACATTTTACGGCCGATGCAAGGGCATCGACTTTAGAATTGAGAAATAGCCGGTGCGCGGCCATCGACTCAAGAAGATCAATGTTACGATCAGAGGACCAATGAAGCACGAGGGGGGATGTTAATGGAAGAACCCCTCAATGGAGTAATTTAAGGGCTTGGTTCCTCTCTTCAAGAGCAGCCTGGACGTGCAGAAAGGGGCCGATTCGACCAGCAGGGCGCTAAGAGGAGACTGGAGAAACTCGGGGGGCAGCTCGCCTTGAAGGCTCTCTGCTTTGGGAAGCCGATTTATGTGCAAATCGGCTGGCTCTGTATGATCAAACCCAGGTTAATTCGGCTAAGTTACGCGTCCTTGTTTCTGTTTTTGCCTTAGCCAAGACTCGGGGGGCAGCATGCCTGGTGGATATTCTGCTTTGCTCTGTCTAACGAGCCGATTGAGATATCATCGGCTGATCCTTCATTGCAACCTTCTTCACAAATGATGGGTATTGAAGAAGGAAAGGGCGAATTTCAAAGGACCGATGCGATGCTATCGGCTCATTACGCATTGGCAAAGGGGGCGAATCGGCCAGGACAGTAGAAGAGGGAATCGGCCCAATTAAGCTCGTAAGAAATCGGCAAAATCAAATTGGGGGAAAAGAAAAAGGTTCTTCATTGATAGGCGAGATTTCTTACATAAAGAGCTAATTGCTCTCAAAAGGAAGTACTGGGGGATACATTGCCCCATCTGCTACTACTGACCCTATTCTAGGGGTCCTATCTACGGGCCGTCACTGCCCTCGTCGTCGCCGGCGTCGCTGCTGTCAGCGCTGCTCCCGGCCTGCTCGTCGTCGCTGCTCCAGCGACCGCCAACAGGACCCTCGTCGTCCTCATCTTCATCATCGGCGTCGCCATCGTCGCTGTCGACGTCGCTGAGGTTCCCAGGCCAGAGGCAGTGCCGTTTGGCCGGCGGCTCGTTGGAAGAGCTCTCGTCGTCGGCTTCCTCCTCCTCTCCCTGCTCCCCTTCCTCCCCGGAAGAGGTGAAGTCGCAGGAGAAGTTGTCATCGTCGCTCTCCTCCACCGGTTCCCCAACGGCGAGGAAGCGGAGGTCACTCTCCCCGTCGGTCAAGGATTTGTCATCCTCGGACCATACGAAGGAGTCATGGTCCTTTTTGTCCCACTTCGTTGGGGCGAGGATATCGTACGCCGCCTGCGTATCCCACGAGGGCGTCTCCTCTCGGATAGGAGAGGACACGTGGGAGAGATCCGATGAGGAAGAAGAAGAGGAGGACGAGGACATGGGGGCAGAGGAGGGTTTTTTGGAGGCTAGTGCGAAGGGGATGAGGGAGACGACTGTTTGCTGCGGTTAAATAGAAGGGAGCATAGTAAAAATTCAATGCCACAGCAGTTCCCGAGGAGGTGGTGCCAGAACAGTCTAATCGCGCAGAGAAGTTGAGAAGGCAAGTTATCATGATGAAGGACTCTGCGACGTTTCTGCTCTGCCACGACATGACCCGACGGAAAGAGAGCATAATGATTTTGGAAATGTCATTTCCAAAACCAGGGGGGCATGTGTTATCACCAGTATTTGACCAAGCCAGAGGTGGGCCGCGATCAAGACGAATTTGAAGATATATGCGTGGAGAGATATGTAAATCGGCCTTGTGTGTCAAGTTTGGGCTAGTTAGCCCGTGTATCTTTACTTAGTAGGTTACGTAGAGTTTGTCTCGTGCACGGTTTAGTGCACGCCCGCATTAGAAAGTCCCCTGGACTATAAATATGTACCTAGGGTTTATGGAATAAACAACAACCAACGTTCAACACAAACCAATCTCGGCGCATCGCCAACTCCTTCGTCTCGAGGGTTCCTCCGGTAAGCATCATCGTTGCCTAGATCGCATCTCGCGATCTAGGCAGCACAAGCTCTGCCTAGTTGTTCATGCGTTGCTCGTATCGAAGCCTTTTTGATGGCGAGCAACGTAGTTATCGTAGACGCGTTAGGGTTAGCATCGTTCTTAGCATCATATGCTCGCGTAGTGCAACCCTTGCGCGTCTAGCCGTCCTTGTGCCTCATCATGAGTGCAGGGACGGCACCCCGCTTGATCTTTATTTAGTAGATCTGATCCGTTATGGTCGCTCCTTGATTCATCAAGGATTAGTTTAATATCTCGCAATAGTTAGGCCTTACAAAGGGTTGGAGGATCCGGCGGCATGCGGGGTGTAGTTTGCTGCCCCTAGACAGGGACGTTCGAGGATCAACCTAGTGTTGGTTTTTAGGCCTTGTCTAGGGCTGGCTTACGTTTACCGTGCGTGAGCGCGAGGCCCAATCGTGAGTAGGATGATCCGATTATGCGGTGAAAACCCTAGATCGTCGTGGGTCTCATATGCTTTATCTTGATCAAGCGGGACCACCATATATTCGGCCACCACTGGACGAATCATGGGTGGATCGGCTCCATGAGCCGATTCACGGGACAACCCGAGAGCCGATCGAGGCTCGTATTTAACGTGTACGTGTGTGCCTGCGAGAAACTAAGCGAGGCATCATCCACACCTTCACGACCGGGTATAGGTCAGGTGGCACGCCCTTGCGACCCGCATCGGCGCGCGACCAGGAGGCTTTGCGGGCCGTCGCTCTGAGGGACTGGGGCCAGCCGCAGCCCTAGTCATTCCCGGCTCTACTGTGTTGGCCAGTCGCTGCCCGCCGGTGGGTTTCTGACGCCAACAAAACATTTATCATAAACACAAAGATATATAATAACCAATTTATTATTGCCTCTTGGGCATATCTCCAACAGTCTCCCACTTGCACTAGAGTCAATAATCTAGATTACATTGTAAGGTACCTAACACCCATGGCATTACGGGTGTTGGTCATGCTTTGCCCTAGGGAGAGCTTTAGTCAACGGATCTGCTACATTCAGATCAGTGTGTACTTTGCAAATCTTTACTTCTCCATCTTCGATGTACTCGCGAATCGAATGAAAACGCAGCTTGATATGCTTCAGCTTCTAGTGACCTTGGTTCTTGTGCATTGGCGATGGCACCCATGTTGTCACAATAAATGACTAGTGGGTCCAATGCACTAGGAACCACACCGAGCTCAACAATGAACCTCTTCATCCATACCGCTTCTGATGAAGCCTCCGAAGCCGCTATGTATTCCGATTCCGTTGAAGACTTCGCCACCGTGCACTTCTTGGAGGCTGCACCGGCTTACTGCGAGCACCATTCAATATAAACATGTACCCAGGTCGAGACTTAGAGTCATCAGGATCAGTGTTCCAACTTGCATCGGTGTAACTTGTTACAACGAGCTCTTGGTCACCGCCATAACAAAGAAACATATCCTTAGTTCTTTTCAAGTACTTCAGGATATTCTTGACCGCTGTCCAATGTTCCATTCCTGGATCACTTTGATATACTGCTAGTCAAACTAACGGCATGTGCTATATCCGGTCTAGTACACGGCATGGCATACATGATAGAGCCTACTCGTCGAGGCATAGGGGATCCGATTCATCCTCTCCCTTTCTTCTCGTCGTAGCTGGACCTTGAGTCTTGCTCAAGACCTTACCCGGCAACATCGGTAAGAATCCTTTCTTACTTTCATCCATTCTAAACTTCTTTAGAATCTTGTCCAGGTATGTACTCGTGAAAGCCCTATTAGGCGTCTTGATCTATCTCGATAAATCTTGATGCCTAAAATGTACGCTGCTTCACCAAGGTCCTTCATTGAAAAACACTTATTCAAATAACCTTTTACACTGCTTAATAGTTCTATATCATTCTCAATCAATAATATGTCATCTACATATAATATCAGGAATGCTACAGAGCTCCCACTCACTTTCTTGTAAATACGAGGCCTCTCCATGGCACTCGTATAAACCCGAAGTCTTTGATCACCTTATCAAAGCGTCGGTTCCAACTCCTGGATGCTTGCTTCGAGTCCATAAATGGAACGCTGAAGTTTGCATACCATGTCAACATTTTTAGGATCGACAAAACCTTTGGGTTGTACCATATACAACTCTTCCTCAATGTCACCATTAAGGAACGCCGTTTTGACATCCATCTGCCAAATCTCATAATCGAAAAATGCAGCTATTGCTAACAAAATCCTCACGGACTTTAGCTTCGCTACGGGTGAGAAAGTCTCATCGTAGTCAACACCTTGAATTTGTCGGAAACCCTTTGCGACAAGTTGAGCTTTATAGACGAGTAACATTACCGTCAACATCTGTTTTCTCTTGAAGATCCATTTATTCTCAACAGCCTTGCGGCTATCGGGTAGATCTACCAAAGTCCATACTTTGTTATCATACATGGATCCCATTTCGGATTTCATGGCTTCTTGCCATTTGTTGGAATCTGGGCTCATCATCGCTTCTTCATACGTTGCGGGGTCCTCATCATTGTTGTCCACAATCATGAGATTTAGACAAGGATCATACCAATCGGGAGTGGTACGTTCTCTTGTCGACCTGCGAGGTTCAGTAGCTACCTCGCTCGAAGTTTCATGATCATTATCATTAGCTTCCTCTGTTATCGGTGCGGGCGGCACAGGAACATCTTCCGGTATTGCGCTACTCTGATCAACAAGAGAAGGTTCAGTAACCTCGTCGAGTTCTACTTTTCTTCCAGTCACTTCTTTAGTGAGAAATTCTTTCTCAAGAAAGGTTCCGTTATTAGCAACAAATATTTTGCCTTCGGATCTGTGATAGAAAGTATACCCTATAGTTTCCTTAGGGTATCCTATGAAGACGCATTTCTCCGCTTTGGGTTCTAGCTTGTCCGGTTGTAACTTTTTTACATAGGCTTCGCAACCCCAAACTTTAAGGAACGACGACTTAGGTTTCTTATTAAACCATAATTCATACGGTGTCGTTGCAACGGATTTCGATGGTGCCCTATTTAAAGTGAATGCTGCTTGTCTCTAATGCATAACCCCAAAATGATAACGACAAATCGGTAAGAGACATCATAGAACGAACCATATCTAAGAGAGTTCGATTACGACGTTCGGACACACCATTGCGCTGTGGTGTTCCCGGCGGTGTCAAGCTGTGAAAGTATTCCGCATTTCTTTAAATGCATGCCAAACTCATAACTCGGATATTCGCCTCACGCGATCGGAACGCTGAAACTTGATCTTCTTGTTACGTTGATTTTCTACTTCACTTTGGAATTCCTTGAACTTCTGGAAAGTCTCGGATTTATGTTTCATGAAATAGATATACCCATATCTACTCAGATCATCTGTGAAGGTTAGAACATAACGATAACCACCACGCGAGGCTACACTCATTGGTCCGCACACATCTGTATGTATGATTTCCAATAAGTCTGTAGCTCGCTCCATAATACCAGAAAATGGAGTCTTAGTCATTTTTCCCATTAGACATGCTTCGCATCCGTCAAGTGATCGAAAGTCAAGTGACTCAAGTAGTCCATCTGCATGGAGTTTCTTCATGCGTTTCACTCCAATATGACCAAGACGACAGTGCCACATATAAGTAGAATTATCATTCAATTTAATTCGTTTAGCATCAATGTTATGAACATGTGTATCGCAACTATCGAGATTTAATAGAAATAAACCATTCTTCTCAGGTGCATGACCATAAAAGATATTATTCATAAAAATAGAACAACCATTATTCTCAGACTTGAATGAATAACCGTCTTGCATTAAACACGATCCAGATATAATGTTCATGCTCAACGCGAGCACCAAATAACAATTATTAAGGTCTAAAACTAATCCCGATGGTAGATGTAGAGGGAGCGTGCCGACAACGATCACATCGACCTTGGATCCATTTCCAACGCGCATCGTCACTTCATCCCTCGCTAGGCTTCGTTTATTCCGTAGTTCCTGTTTCGAGTTACAAATGTGAGCAACCGAACCGGTATCAAATACCCGGGCACTAGTACGAGAACCGAGTGAGATAAACATCTATAACATGTATATCAGATATACCTTTCTTCTTCTTGACAAGGCCGCTCTTCGGATCAGCCGGATACTTGGAGCAATTCCGCTTCCGGTGCCCCTTCCCATTGCGGTAATAGCGGTCGAGTATCGGGTTTAGGGTCACCCTTAGGCTTCTCGGGATGAGCGGCAGCTTTCTTGCCACCCTTCTTGAGGTCCTTCTTAGGTTTGCCCTGTTTCTTGAACTTGGTGGTCTTATTGACCATCAACACTTGGTGCTCTTTACGTATCTCAACCTCGGCGAGATTTCAGCATGGAGAAGAGTTCGGGTAACTCCTTGTTCATGTTCTGCATATTGTAGTTCATCACGAAGTTCTTGTAACTTGGTGGCGGTGATTGGAGAACACGATGAATACCCGAGCTGGTTAGGGATCACAATCCCCAAGTCACTGAGCTTCCTCGCATGTCCGGACATAGCGAACATGTGCTCACTAACGGAGCTGCCCTCTTCCATCATGCAGCCAAAGAACTGCTTCGAGGCCTCATAGCTTTCCACGGCCGCATGAGTTTCAAAGATAACTTTGAGCTCACGCATCATATCACAAGGGTCGTGGTGCTCAAAACGCTTTTGGAGCTCTGCCTCTAGGCTGCATAGGATGGCACACTGAACTTGAGAGTACACTTTAGCCCGAGCTTCGAAAACATTTTTTCTTCCTCGGATACTACAGGAGGTGGTGTAGGACCTAGCGGTGCATCAAGCACATATTGCGATTTCCGCCATTGAGGAAGATCCTCACATGACGGAACCAGTCGGTGAAGTTGCTACCATTGCTTTTAAGCTTTTCTTTCTCTAGGAACTGGTTAAAATTGATTGATGGGGACGCCATGATCTACAACAATTATTTGCAATAGTTTAGACTAGGTTTATGACAAATTGAGTTCAAATTTTAATTTAACAAAATTTAAAACTAGGTGAACTCCCACTCTAAACAATATCCCTCGCATTGTCTTAGTGATCACACGAACCAAATCCACCACACCAAGCCCGATCATCACGAACAAGATGTAATTTCAATGGCGAACACCCCAAGTGTTCATCATATCAATCATATAACTCATGCTCTACCTTTCGGTATCCCGTGTTCCGAGACCATGTCTGTACATGCTAGGCTCGTCAAGGCAACCTTAGTACCCGCGTGTACAAAGCTGGCTTGTACCCGTTGTATGCACATGTAGAATCTATCACACCCGATCATCACGAGATGCTTCGAAACGACAAGTCTTAGCAACGGTGCATACTAAGGATGAACACTTTATTATCTTGATATTTAGTGAGAGGGATCATCTTATAATGCTACCGTCGCGATCTAAGCAATATAAGATGCATAAAAAGGATTAACATCACATGCAATTCATATGTGATATGATATGGCCCTTTTGTCTTTGCGCCTTTGATCTTCATCTCCAAAGCACGGACATGATCCTCCATCATCAAAGAGCATGATCTCCATCATCGTCGGCGTAGCACCAAGGTCAATGGCGCCGTCTTCATGATTGTCCTCCATGTAGCGACTATTACAACTACTTTGAAATACTACTCAACATGAAATTTAAAGACAACCATAAGGCTCCTGCCGGTTGCCACAATACAATAATGATCATCTCATACATATACATCATCACATTATGGCCATATCACATCACCAAACCCTGCAAAAACAAGTTAGACGCCTCTAATTGGTTTGCATATTTTACGTGGTTTAGGGTTTTCGCATAAGATCCAATCTACCTACGAACATGAACCACAACGGTGATACTAATGTTGTCAATAGAAAGAGTAAATTGGATCTTCACTATAGTGGGAGAGACAGACACCCGCAAAGCCACTTATGCAATACAAGTTGCATGTCGAACGTGGGGCAAGTCTCATGAACGCGGTCATGTAAAGTTAGCCCGAGCCGCTTCATCCCACTATGCCGCAAGATGCAAAGTACACGAACTAAAGACAACAAAAGCATCAACGCCCACAAAACAATTGTGTTCTACTCGTGCAACCAATCTATGCATAGACACGGCTCTGATACCACTGATGGGATTCGTAGCATAGAAAACAAAAATTTTCCTACCGCAAGAACGAAAACCAAGCCAAGATCTAATCTAGTAGACGGTAGCAACGAGGAGATGATGAGACTAACCCTCGAAGATTCGCAAAGCTTAACGAGATTAGATCTCGGGGTGGATGTAGACGATCACTTGCCGCTTGCAAAAGCGCGTAGAAGATCTTGATCTTGACGGTGCCACAATCGGGCAGCACCTCCGTACTCGGTCACACGTTCGGTGTTGATTAAGACGACGTCCTTCTCCCCGTTCCAGCGGGCAGCGGAAGTAGTAGATCCTCCTCGGAATCCCGGCAGCACGACGGCGTGGTGACGGTGGTGGTGGAGATCTCCGGCAGGGCTTCGCCGCAAGCGCTGCGGGAGAAGAAGGAGGAGGGAATAGCTAGGGTTTGGGCGCAGGGTGGTGCTGCGACTTGGGGAGCTAGGGCTGCGACTTGTGGTGCCCTTGGGGTGCCCCTTGGCCTCTTTAAATAGGTGGCCAAGCCCCTTGGGTCGTCCAAAAACCTGCCCCCAAGTTTGACTGAGTTCCGATAGGTTTCCGGTTCCGAAAACATAGTCCTACTCGGACTCTTTTGCCAATTCCGAAATTTCATTAAGGAAAGACTCCTTTTCCCTTAAGGCAACGTGGTTGCACCTATTATGGAACCCTCCGGACTTCCTTAGACATCCCGGGTCGTCCCGGACACTTCCGGAACCTTCCATAATATTCCGGACTATTCCGGTCCTTCCAGAACCTTCTAGAAGCTCCGGTCAAAACACCGGACTTTTTCCGAACCCCAGAAAATGACTTCCCATATATGAATCTTATTCTTCGGACCATTCCGAACCTCCTCGTGATGTCTCGGATCCCATCCGAGACTCCGAACAACATTCGAGCTCCATTCCATATTCCATATCTACTTAAAACGACATCAAACCTTAAGTGTGTCACCCTACGGTTCGCGAACTATGCGAGACATGGTTGAGACTTCTCTCCGACCAATAACCAATAGCGGGATCTGGAGATCCATAATGGCTCCCACATATTCAACGATGACTTAGTGATCGAACGAACCATTTACATACTATACCGATTCCCTTTGTCTCACGATATATTACTTGTCCGAGGTTTGATCATCGGTATCACGATACCTTGTTCAACCTCGTCTCCTGACAAGTACTCTTTACTCGTACCGTGGTATGTGGTCTCTTATGAACCATTCATATGCTTGCAAGCTAATTAGACGACATTCCACCGAGAGGGCCCAGAGTATATCTATCCGTCATCGGGATGGACAAATCCCACTGTTGATCCATATGCCTCAAGCTTATACTTTCCGGATACCTAATCCCACCTTTATAACCACCCATTTGCGCAGTGGCGTTTGATGTAATCAAAGTACCCTTCCGGCATAACTGATTTATATGATCTCATGGTCGAAAGGACTTGGTAACTATGTATCGAAAGCTTATAGCAAATGAACTTAATGACGTGATCTTATGCTACGCTTAATTGGGTGTGTCCATTACATCATTCACATAATGATATAACCTTGTCATTAATAACATCCAATGTTCATGATCATGAAATGATGATCATCTATTAATCAACAAGCTAGTTATACAAGAGGCTTTACTAGGGACTTCTTGTTGTTTACATAACACACATGTATCAATGTTTCGGTCAATACAATTATAGCATGGTATATAAACATTTATCATAAACACAAAGATATATAATAACCAATTTATTATTGCCTCTTGGGCATATCTCCAACAGATTGCGTGTTCGTTTCAGATCTCAACCTTCGCACATAATTTTCACCGGTTTCAAAGGATTTCCTCTTCCTTGTTTGGAATACTAAACAATAGCCAATAATTTTTTCTATCTATTGCGATATCCTTGTAAACTATCCTTAATATACACGATGTGCAAGTATTGATGAATCTACGAAGAGAACCGCGTGTCAGTGCAGGGGCTGAAGTTGTCAAAAGTACATGGGGAAGCTGTGGTAGTACCAATAATTATACATGAGAGAGCAAGACACTTAACCTGAACTTCTCCATATGTTTCTAGTTCAATTTTTTCATATTGGTTTTGCAAGTGCCAAGTGCCAATACATATCTTTAGCGATGGGAAGCAAATTCTCCTGCCTAGTTGAGCTACTTTCTTATGTTTGAGATAATTGATCAAATAATTGTACCATATAGCCTTGTGAATATACTCTATACTCCAGCCTAGAGTAATTCAGATTACTGAGGCTTTATATTCATAATAATTAGTGTAATGGTTTTGGGTACTTCAGTTGCAGTTTGTGCTTTATTTTCACCAGAGTGTGATTCTTGATCTATGTACACATGCGCACACACTAGTTCCGGAAGTTAATTGACAAAATGGTGCAAGAGGATACATAAAGAATTCAGGTTGGGTGGAGGCTATTGATTGAACCTGTTTTTTTTTGTTAAACTTTAGAGGTTGGGCGGAGGATGCACGCAAGCGTCCAAGGCGGGAATGGGCGAAGGACGGACATGATGCACTGGATGTGGACGTGGTCATGGAAAAGGGAGGGAGAAAGCACAGGAAAAGAGGGCGAGCTCACCGCAGTCGATTGGCGGCGAACCGTCGCTCCTCTGCTCTATAACACGAGCAAGGCCTTGGGGGCAGCATCGACAAGTATAGCAGATGAGCTTCGGTGCTCTGACGGCTCCTTGCTCCCCGCTTCGGTATCCACTACCGTCGCGACCTTGCTTGAGCCCTCTGTCGACGAGCGGAGCGGCCGAGTGGCCCTATGAGCTCAACACGTGAGGAGCAAGACGACCCCCGCGGGAGTCCTCTGACGGTGAGCTGAGCAACAGAGGACTGCGGACGGCTGGCAGGGAGGTCTCCAGGCGAGGGAGACGGAGAAGAAGCGAAATTGAAATTTCAATTTAAAGCCCTAATTTGAAAGGTTTTGTAAGTGTGAGGTAGTTTTTTGTAAAATTGAAGTACTCCCAGTCCCTCCTTCTCACGAAACATGTGATACATCTAAATTTTGACAAATCTTACCCAAGTTTCACATGACGGTGAGAGGTAATGTACTGCATGAGGGGCTAACCGGCAAAAGACAGTTTCCAAGAGCCGCATCGAGCACACACCGGCTCCACAAAACCTCTCGCGCAGCTAGGGTTTCGGCGATCACCGGCGGCGATGGGCGCGGACGACCAGCCGTTCCCGGCGCGGAAGCGCGAGCGCGAGGAGGAGCCGGCCGACGGGGACGCGGCCGAGAAGCGCCCGCGCGCGGACGAATCGGAGGGCGCCTCGCTGCTGGGGCTCGCCAACTACACGGACGAGGAGGAGGAAGGCGGGGCCGCGAACACGGGGCACGCGAACGGCGCCCCCCGCGAGGAGGAAGTGGAGGATGGTGGGATTGAGGAAGAGGATGGGGTAGAGGAAGAGGACGAGGACGAGAGGAGGGCTCCGGAGAGGAGGCCGAGGCAGATCGAGCTGCGGCGGGACTGCCCTTACCTCGACACCGTGAATCGACAGGTATTGCATTTTTATGTCCGTCTCGGGGGGATTATTGGATTGGTCTGAACTCTGTACCTGGTGGATTTATTCACAGATCGAGGGTTGTCTGAGATTTACCAAATGTGCTTACATTAGTAGTTTATCTGTCCTTGATATCGTGTGACTTAGTCCAGCTGAAGAACATGTAGAAATGTAGAACTGCAAGTTAGGATTTAGGCATTTAATTTGTTGGTTCATTTACAATTGAATTCTAGCTGATTTGTTGTATGGTATAGCTCAATAGCAGCTGTGGCTCTTTTATTTCAAGCAGTAATGCGTCCTACTTTGGCACACTAAGTTTCTGTATTTGTTCAGTTTTTACCCCACTATGGTCACTGAGCACTGCCTAATTCAGTACAGCAAACCTCCGTGGCTATTTTCTCTGATTCCCTAGGAGTTCAGGTTTTACCATGAACTAAAAAAAATCCACGAGTCATTTGTAGGCTTACTTCAAAAGTACTTTGTTTCCTCTAAAATTGGCTAATTCCTTTGATTTCCTATGAGGCTAGGTTTAACCTTTGCCTTATAAAATCTTGGAGTAAATTTGTGGTAGAGTCTTTTGCTGAATATTGTTATATTTGGCCTACGCATTCCTAGCATATAACCCTGTCTTACACAGACCCATTTTTATAATTGAATCCCTAGCATTACATGATACTTTGTGCACATCATTAGTTATATTAAGTCATGTCCATGCTCTACTCTTTCCGCATATACTGTATTACTGTATGTTATATACTCTTTATGGTTGAGCAAGTCATTACACACTGTCATGACTGTTGATGCCTAATTATATTCTGTCCTGCTTTGTAGGTCCTTGACTTTGACTTTGAGAAGTTCTGCTCAATCTCCTTATCAAATTTGAATGTGTATGCATGCCTAGTTTGTGGAAAGTATTACCAAGGAAGAGGCTTGAAATCGCATGCGTATACCCACAGCCTTGAGGCAGGTCACCATGTGTTCATTAACCTTCAAACTGAGAAAGTTTACTGTCTCCCTGATGGGTACGAGATAAATGATCCGTCACTAGAAGATATTCGACATGTTCTCAATCCAAGGTGATTTCCCCTTGCTTCTGACGTTATATATTGTTGCCTTCATTGACTTCTGTAATCAGTTTTGCGTTTTATTGATTAGTATGGTTTGGCAGGTTCGCAAGAGAGCAGGTTCTGAATCTTGACAAGAACAAGCAGTGGTCAAGAGCTCTGGATGGCTCCAATTATCTACCTGGAATGGTATGCATCTATGAAACTCTCTAAAGGCTTGTTTTCTTTCCTGTGGGGTGCTGCGGATTCCTCTCAGTTTAGGGAATGCTTTTGTTCTATTGACTTATGTTTTCGAAGATATGAAATAAAAGCACTTCTGTGAACTTGATTAGCTTGGTCACGAGTGTTTTTTTTATTACGATCTGATTGTACATCACGTTATCTTGCAGTTGTGTTATATGAATACCACCATGTGACTTATGGACTGGCTTAGATTGCCTTTGTTCACTTGATTTTAGATGTAACCGCAAGCATTATTTGCTTTGTGATTTGAGAGCTGGTATTCATGCTTTTATCATCTGTTATTGATCGCCTTTCTAACTAATTTTGCAGGTTGGTCTTAACAACATTAAGGAGACTGACTTTGTGAATGTCACAATACAGTCATTAATGAGAATAACTCCTTTGAGAAATTTCTTTCTCATACCTGAAAATTATCAGCATAGCAAATCCCCACTGGTTCATCGGTTTGGAGAATTAACTCGCAAGGTTTGGCATGCTAGGAACTTCAAGGGCCAAGTTAGTCCACATGAGTTCCTTCAAGCAGTTATGAAGGCCAGTGAGAAGAGATTTCAGATTGGTGTACAATCTGATCCAGTTGAATTTATGTCATGGCTCTTGAACACACTGCACGCGAAACTGAGAAGTTCGAAGAAGAAAAATAGGAGCATCATCTATGATTGCTTTCAGGTTAGTTTCTTTAGTGTAACAGTGTGATTCATAGAACTTTCGGTAGCTTATCTGGTTACATTAGATTCTTGTTTTTGTCAGGGGGAACTTGAAGTTGTCAAGGAAATGCACAGGAAGCATATAGTGGGTGATGAGCAGAATGGTGATGCAGTCTCACAGGTTGAAACAAGTGACGGTATGGTCACTGAAACGTCTAGGGTCCCATTTTTGATGCTCGGTCTTGACCTGCCACCTCCACCCCTTTTCAAAGATGCCATGGAGAAAAATATTATTCCACAGGTTTGTTTCCCCGGTCATTTATGCTATTTACTGGAATTGCATGACATGTGTGTAGTTTTTATATGTAGGATGCACTAAACTAGTTATATAATGTGTATGATGAAAGTTTCTCTGGTTGTGATGTAAGAACCAACTGACTAATTCCCTGTCCATCTCTTAAACTTGATGTCTTGTTTTTGAAGTTCATGTCCACTTAACTTATATGCAAGACTACTTCCTTTTATATTCAAGTCTTGCTGCCTAGAGCTTCAAACTTTACCGGGTGGCAGGCCTATGTTCTACCTATGTTCTTATTTAGCATATGATTACATTTGCGGTGAGAGTAATGCAATTTAGTCTTCAATTCGATCTGCTTCTTTCTACCTTGTGATGTACTAGCAGTCATCAAGTTTTCCTTTGTCTCACCATTTTGTGATTTGCATGGAAGCCCGGTCTTTCGTGGAGTCTCTTTTGCATGTACCTATATGTTAATGGTTCTCGACTATTCACCGGATGGATAAATCAAACAACTGAGACAACTGCAGCAATTATCCACCTGATGTACCTATATGTTAATGACTCTTTGCCTAAACAGTGTGAATCAGGGTTCACACTCACTGAAGGAGTATATTTAACACACCACAAGAAATTTTGACATTGCTTCTTGCACCATTATTTTTAGTTATCTATATCTTTATAATTGGTTAACTCAAATTCTGAAGCTCACATGGTGTTCAGGTACCACTGTTTAATATACTGAAGAAGTTTGATGGCGAGGCAGTTACAGAGGTGGTGAGGCCATCTATTGCTCGGATGAGGTACCGAGTCATCCGGCTTCCAAAGTATATGATCCTTCACATGCGACGGTTCACCAAAAACAACTTCTTTGTGGAGAAAAACCCAACTCTTGGTAACTTTGTGTTTTCTTGATTGAATATGACTATCCAGAGCCGCCTGGTACCTCACCAACGCTAACAGGTTTCCGTGTTTTGTGTAACAGTTAACTTCCCTGTGAAGAACTTGGAACTGAAGGATTACATCCCACTACCTAAGCCAAAAGGGAATGAGAAGCTGCGTTCAAAGTACGATCTCATAGCCAACATCGTACACGACGGCAAGCCGGGCGAAGGATGCTACAGAGTGTTTGTGCAGCGGAAATCAGAAGAGGCATGGTATGTTTTCTTTATCTCATTCCTTGCAATGTATAGTTCCGACCCTCAGGTTTGAACCTTGTAAATCATTTGAGTATCATTTTATGTCAGGTACGAGATGCAGGATCTCCATGTCACCGAGACCCTCCCTCAGATGGTAGCTCTCTCGGAAGCCTACATGCAGATATACGAGCAGCACGAATGAAGTGACGGGAACGGTGAACGGTGGTCACCGTGTAGCCTTCCACGCCCACCTTTTTGCTTACCACAGATCTTATTATTACAAGCTAATTTATATGTCCGGAGCAAATTTTGAGGGCGCAAGTGTTGTATGTCCAATCTTAATTCCTCGAGAAGTAGACTGAGAAACTCCACTTGACTGTCAGGTCAGCGTCACAATGGAGCGATTCCAGGAGCTAGCAGTTGTAAAATGTGAAAATTGTACCTACTATTTTTCGCTTTTGAAAGGGCAGTCTGAAGAGCATTGTTTATTTTGTACTAGAAAAGCATTTTTGTTGTGAATCTTTATGTTGCTACCATCCAGGCTAGTGATAATGTAATGGTTCCGAAGTTTTTCAGCTGCACATTATGCAATGTATGGTCCTGATGGTTGCTACTCACCATCAGTTTCATTTATATTGTAGATATAGCAAGTTCTGCTCAAGTTGTATCATTGTTTGCCATATACTCCCTCTGTGCATCAATGTAAGAAGTTTTATGTACTTCTAAAATAAACTAGATACAAACCAAAGTGAGTGAATCTACACATAAAAGTAGACTAGATACAAACTAAAATGGATGAGCCAAATAAAATGCTCAACATCTTATATTTCCAAACAGAGGTAGTATATATGTACTACAACTATTAGATAGCCTGCCATTCCACTCCTCCCGGGTCGCACGCGTGGGTGACCCCGGAGGGAAAACCCTAGATCGAGCGGCCGCCTCCACGCCCCGGCAGCCCTGGCCGCTGGCGGTGGTGGCGGCGCCCGGCCGTCAAAGGGCGGCGGGCAGGTCTTGGCAAGCCCCGTTGGGCCTTCCTCGCGCGGGGCGGGACGACAAGCGGGTGGCGCCGGTGGAGGAGAACAGCGGCGGCGCGGCGAGGTGGAGCGGAGGGGCTGGTTGGATTGCTTGGCGGGGAGGCCTGCGTTTGGAGCGGGACCGTGGGCGGCGGCGCATCCAAGGAGTGGCGGCGCAGGCGGCGGCGCGGTTCCAGGGAGTGGCGGCGTGGGCCTTCCCGGGCCATGGAGGTGCTGCAGGTGGCGCGGCAATGGTGCCACTGGCGCTGGTTCCGGGAGGCGACGGAGGTCGTGGAGGAGCAGCGCGGGCGGGCTGTCTGCTGGCGGCGCGGGCCAGATCTGGGCCCTGTCGGGCTCAATCTGGGCTTGTGGGTTTCTGCCGTTGCGCTGTCAGGAGTTGACAGCAGCATTGCAGCGAGCTCGCGACCGTGCGGGAGGTGGAAGAAGGACGGGGGCTGTAGGAAGACGGTGTGCTCTCGTTCGTGCGGGTCGCGGGAGATCCACGACACTTCGGCTACATTGGGGATTGCTGCGGCGGCGGCGGCGGTGTGAATAACTTGGATGGATGCCCCACTCCGGCAGGTAGAGAGGGAAGTGTGCGGCATTACAAACGAAAGTCTTGCCCGCCTTCGGGCGGTGCGGGCGACGACGGCGCCCGCGGGTGTCGTTTCCCTCCTTGGAGGCGTCGCCGACGTGTGTGCTGACACATTTTTCGCTCTTCCACCGGTTTGGTAGATATCTTCAGGCGAAAGCCTAGGTCCGGAGTTGGATCTGCGTGATGGCGGCGTCCTTGGCGTCGTCACTTTGTTGGGAGCATCGCGTTTGGAGACATGGCATGGAGATTCAAGGTTGCCCTCCTCCGGTGATCGTCGCTGTTCAAGGCTGTTTTCAGAGGCGCTATGCACGCCATCGTTGGCGAGTCCAAGACAATGTCTTCTTGGGGCCAACCTTGTTCCCCCATCTTTCTCTTTTGATGGGGCGTCGACGAGGGGAGTCCTTTGGAAGATGTTGTTCTTCGGAGGCGTCCAACACCGGTTGAGACGCGGCTTTGTTGTCTAGCTTTGGATATGCCTTTTCTTTTGTGTGTTTGTTTTGTCTGTGGTGGCTATCTTCGGATTAGCCGGTGTGGAGTGTTGCTATGCTCGTTGCTCTCAGCGAGTGGTAGCGTCTCGTACTCAAACTTCTGCCTTCTATAAAAGTATGGTACGCCTTTGGCGTACTCTCGAAAAAAAAACTATTACATCCTGTTCGGACTTGAATTTGGACCTACATAAAATGGTCAGAAATCTCTAAATTTTGCAGGAATTCTACATCCATACTGTTCAAATCTGACACGAAACCTTTGCATTCCGTAGAGCGTCGCCTGAGTTCATTTTGCCAAACGTTTGCCCGCAGAGTTTACGTATTTTGTCTGAAACCCGCATTCGTCGCCAGTTTACGCATTTTGTAAAACGTTTACCCGCAGAGTTTACGCATTTTGTCTGTTTTCTCGGAAGAATACGCGTCCTCGGAATCAAACTGCCCGCCTTGCCTGGGGAGAAGCTCATTTGCGCCACCGCGTCCGATGCCTTCCTCGTCACCGGCGCCACGCCGCCGCCCGCTACCGCCGGCGGCGACCAACGCCGGCGTCGCCGCACTGCTCTCGCGGCTCCGCGACGCGGCCGGCCAGGCCTCCCCGCGGCGCCTCCTCCTGGAGTCCCTGGCTCTGGTCCTCACCTCCGGCCTCTCCTCCCACCGCGCCCTCTCCGCCCGCCTCCTCAACTCCCTCCTCCCGCACCTCCCCACCACCCGCCTCGCCGCCCTCCTCCGCCTCCTCCACCGCGACCACCTCACGCTCCTCCTCCTCTCCTCCGGCCGCAGCCGCTCCCTCCCGGCCGCCGCCGCGCTCCACGCCCTCGCCGTCTGCTCCGGCCACCTCCCCGCCGACCTCCGCCTCGCCAACTCCCTCCTCTCCCTCTACCTCTCCCTCGGCGCCCCGGCCTCCGCGCGCCGCCTCGTGGCCGACATCCCGCGCCCGGACACCGTCACCTGGAACACCCTCCTACTTTCCTGCCTCCGCTCCGGCCTCCTCCCCGCCGCCCGCCGCCTGTTCGACCAAATGCCGGAGCGGGACCTCGTCTCCTACAACTCCATGCTCTCCGGCCTCGCCGCCGCGGGGGACATGGCCGGCGCCCGGCAGCTGTTCGACGAGATGCCCCAGCGGGACGTGGTCACCTGGAACACGATGCTGGCCGGGCACGCCCGCTCCGGGGACACAGCTAACGCCAAGACGACGTTCGACGCGATGCCGGAGCGCGACGTCGTGTCCTGGAACACGATGCTGGACGGGCACGCCCGGGCCAGGGACGCCGCGGCCGCGCGGGCCGTGTTCGACGGCATGCCGAGGAGGAGCGCCGTGTCCTGGAACGTCCTCCTTGCATTGTACGCACGCATCAAGGACTGGCGCGAGTGTTTGAAGCTGTTCGACGCGATGGTGGCCGCGGGGGACGCGGCGCCGAACGAGAAGACGTTCGTGAGCGTGCTCACGGCCTGCGGCGGCCTGGGCGACCTCGAGAAGGGGAAGTGGGTGCACGGCTTGGTTTGCGGGAGGTGGGACAGGCTTGCGCCGGACGTCCTGCTGCTCACGGCGCTGCTCACGATGTACGCCAAGTGCGGGGGGATGGAGGCCGCGAGGGAGGTCTTCGACTCGATGGGCGAGAGGAGCGTCCCGTCGTGGAACTCGATGATCATCGGGTACGGGCTTCACGGGCAGAGCGACAAGGCGCTTGAGCTGTTCCTTGAGATGGAAAAGACTGGGCCTAAGCCGAACGAGACAAGCTTCGTCTGCGTCTTGAGCTCCTGCGCTCACGGTGGGATGGTGCTCGAGGGCTGGCTGTGCTTCGACAGGATGGTCAGGGTCTACGGCATCGAGCCCAAGGCGGAGCATTTCGGTTGCATGATGGACCTCCTCGGCCGTGCCGGACTCCTCAATGACTCCAAGAACCTCGTGCAGAATTTGCAAGGGAAGGCACCCCCGGCATTGTGGGGCACCATGATCTCAGCCTCCCGGTCGCAGAGCAACTCCAGGCTCGGGGAGTTTGTAGGGAAGAAGCTGATCGAGATGAAGCCCGGAGAGGTTGGCCCGTATGTGCTCCTCTCGAATGTTTACGCTGCTGAAGGGAGATGGGAGGATGTTGATAAAGTAAGGGAGTTGATGAAGGAGAACGGGGTCGATAAGCACGTCGGGCTCAGCCTCGTTGGATCCAGCGAATCAGCCGATCCCCGTGTTGCAGCTCAAGAAGACGGCGTCTCGGTTTGACTGCTGGATGATGGCACGGTGGTGCTGTCAATGCTGGGCGAGATGGGCTCAAACATGAAGCTGGCATCCGAGGGGCAGACCAGGTGCAGGGTAAGGAAGGTCATGAAGTGTTCTGCGAGGCCACGGAAAGAGTAAATGTCGCAACCTAGCACGTGAAGATTTAAGCATCGAGTCGATGCCGATCACAGAGCATCAGGTTCCCATTGTTAATTTTTTGGTGCCATGTCCAACATTGCAGCAACAAAGCCGAGAATAACTGGCGGAGCCTGAGCAAGCAATCGAAGCCAGAAAGAAATTTGAAGCTAGATGGTGTTAGGACAAAGCCAGTGGAGGCAGATGTCCTGTGTCCAGCTCTTGGCAGTGGACAATCAGATAAGGTGCCCTGTTCTTGGTACAGGAGAAGGTGCCCGGTTCTTGGTAATGGATGCCGGGCTGAGCCTCCAGCGAACCAGATTCCCAACTTGGTACTGAAGAAGGCGTCTCAGTTCTGCGGGACGGTGATGTGATGCAGGCTGATGCTATGCGAGCACTTGAAGATGTGTCGCAACCTAAGGCATGAAGGTTTAACGCCTCGTCGTCGCTGGCCATGCAGCATCAGGTTCCTATTTGGTAGTATTTCTCTATTGGCACGTCCAACGTTGCAGTACAACAAATCAGGCCGAGAAGAATTGACAGATGAGCAAGCCAGAAAGAAGTCTGGAGCCAGGGATGGTACCAGGAACCAAAGTCAGTGGAGTTGTTCAGCTCTCTGGAGCCGGGCTCTTTGTACAGGATCGGCTGCTTACATCATATGTTCCGGTGCTCTCTAAAGCTGTTCAGGTGATGTTGATGTGACAAGTGTGAGCCAAGTGGCCTGGTGTCGGCAAGGTACAGAGGCCGCTGCAAGCTGCAAGAGGTGTTTGTTGTTTGTGGGAGTGGAGTGGGGAAATTGGCATTTGGATCTGAGACAAGGGGGATAAAGTACAAGAATAATAGGTGCTCCAGATCAGGGGACTTGAAAAGCATATTCTCTTGTGATCGTGGGAGAAAGAAGAACAGGAATAGGTGCTCCAGATCGAACTAGCACCTCCGAAGCCGACGCAGATTTATGCCGGCGCTGTCGGAGACGGCGAGGAGCCGCGGGAGGGACGCGGGCGTGTCGGAGAAGACGTCCGGCGCGGCGGACGAGATGGGGTTCCTCGGCGCCGGCTCCGGCGCCGACGCCGACGGGTTCCCGTGGAGCAACGCCATGCTGCAGTGGCAGCGCACGGGTTTCCATTTCCAGCCCGAGATGAACTGGATGAACGGTACGTGCTCGCGATCCATCCGCCATTACTCCTTTCCTTTTCCCGTCCGATCCAGGCTCAGATGTATCTTGCTTTCATATCTATCTATACATCTATATCTCGTGGTTGATTTGATCGTAAAAATCATAAAAATTTATTCCATGAATGCATACACATGTCTCGTGCGAAGTTTCGTTAGGAATTGTGTTGTATATTGAGCTACAGAAAAAGAATTTATGGCTGTATATAGGGATAGTTTTTCTCAGAAATTTGTCTTTTTTATATAGTTCATAATACAACATATTTTTCCTCCGAAATTTCTACCATCCATTACAAAGATTTCTATGAATGTGCGTAATTAAGCTCAGATTTTTTGGAATCCCAGAAATATATTTTAAAAAACCAAGAGCACAGATGCTCATGTGCCAAAGGCACTTTTCGCTCATAAGCATAATATATACTCCTAGACTTTTGATCTTTATACTACCAGTCTATGAAACTAACTACATGCATGTATAAATAGTATTTCGAGCGGAATAGCCAATTTCTCGGAGGAGAAGAAGGGGAAACATCGGTGTATCTGAAGACAACCTGCAGATTTTACCTGACAGGTGAGTCTGCTGAAATTTGCAAGAAGTTCCTATTCAGCATGGACTTTATATTGTTTTTTGGAGCTCATCAACTAATCATAAAAAGGAAACAATAATGAAACTCGATCCGGTACATAACTTATTTGCTTGCAACAATTTCTGTCTGGAATAATAAACCCCACCCAGATGAGAAGACGAGGCCAAAGAAACGGAACGTACGGTACGGGCCACAAAACCAGGGGAAGGCATCCGGTTGGAAGCCTCCCTATAAGAGGAAGGAAGGGGCCACAGCCAGACTCTCCCCGCCACCACAAGATTCATTCCACGATCGCGCGGCCAGTCCCTGATTCGGAGGAGTCCACGATCCTGATCCTACTGCTATGGCGGCTCCCAACGGCGTCAGGTACGTCCCCGATCGCCGCCGCCCCCTCTTACCAGTACTGTTCCTCCGGCGATGGTGATCCGCCGTTGTACTGTTCCTCCGGCGATGGTGATCCGCCGTTGCATAGTAGTAGGTCAGGATCGCGGGTGGATCGTCGGTGGGCGCCCGGCTGTTACAATCTTGGCATAGGGGAGAGGGGAGCCGGTGGGCGCCGGTGGAAAGGGGCCGATCGATGCCTACCTGCTAGCCCACATGTTCCTGTGTGATTGCAAACCATATCGGGAATTTCTACTGGGTTGCTGGTAGATCTCTCTGCATTCGCCTTACGTACTTAAAAAAAAGAAGTGATTTTTACAGCTGGGACTGTAATGCGGCAACCAACACCTCATGTATCATCAGTTCAGCACTTTGCCAATTAACTTGGTGGTTCACAAAGTATGCCTGCTGCATTGTTGTCCAGCCGGCTTTCCTGTGCAAGCCTGGATCGCTTCGTGTTCCTGTGGCCGAATTCGGTGTCGTGTGATTTCTCTGAGTTTATCCAGCGCCGGAGTTCTCTGGCGGGTCGAGGCCGCCCACCTATGTCTGTGTTGTTGGGAAAATTGTTAGACTTCTACCAGATATCTGCATTCACCTGACAGACTCTTGAGTCTTGAGGCCTCATGTATCAGTACTCGCCGATCAAAGCGGTTCACAGAGTAGTCATAGTTGAGAGTGGAATAGTAATAGGAAGATCCTCTATCCATACTAAGACCAAAATTGTTATTTTGATATCGTATGCCTTGCTGCAATTCCCTTTTTGTTCCCCTGCCAAAGCTAAAACGAGATAAAATGCCGTTGGTAGTAGTCAGACTGCCAGGGGTGTCTTTCTTTCTGCTGTTCTTAGACTGTTTAGCGTCTGGTTGGTTTTAGTGTCACTGAATTATTGCATTTTAAGTTTCCTTTTTTATCATTTCACAATTTGGAAGTTTCTGTGTGGAATCCTAACCTGTACAAAATCTTCAGTCCTCTCGCGGCGACTGTTCCGGTTGAGGCGGTTTTGTTCGACATCGATGGAACCCTCTGCGATTCGGACCCTCTTCACCATGTGGCCTTCCAAGAAATGCTTCTCGCGGTACGGATCTTTAAACTGTTTGGCATATACTTCACTCTCTGGTACTTTTACTAAGAAGCTGGCTAAACTAATGGTTGTGAACAGATTGGGTACAACAATGGCGTCCCGATAGACGAGGAGTTCTTCATCAAAAACATTGCTGGGAGGAGCGATGTTGAAGCTGCGCAAAATCTGTTCCCAGACTGGCCACTTGAGAAGGGCCTGAAGTTCCTTGAGGACAAGGAAACCAAATATAGAAGGTATATAGACAAGAAGGAGATAGTTAGCTATGTAGTTTCTTACCAGCGATTGATTATCTTTTTAAATTTCGTTTGAGAACCACCTGTTGGTGCTAGTATGGACTCCGAGGCTTAATATTTATAGCTGCAATTGATTGCTGCAGTCTGGCGATGGAGCGCTTGGAGCCTGTAAACGGCCTGGGCAAGGTGGTTCAGTGGGTGAAAGATCACGGCTACAAGCGTGCTGCAGTGACCAATGCCCCCAGGATCAATGCTGAGCTGATGCTCAAACTTCTTGGTCTGTCAGACTTCTTCCAGGCCGTGATCGTTGGAGGCGAATGCGAGAAGCCAAAACCCGCCCCCTTCCCGTACCTCAAGGCCCTCAAGGAGCTCGGTGTGTCTGCAGAACACACCTTCATCTTCGAGGTACACCTGCCCTTTCTTCTACATTTGTTGAACTCGCCATCTGAAACTGCATATGTAGATTGCCAGATACATCTTACCAACCTATGCTTTCGCCGCAGGATTCCGCTTCGGGCACACGTGCAGGCGTTGCCGCGGGAATGCCTGTTGTCGCTGTGCTGACGAGGAACCCAGAGAACTCCCTGCAGGAGGCCGGGGCCGCGCTCATAGTCAAGGACTACGCGGACCCCAAGCTCTGGAGTGCCCTCGAAGAGATCGACGCAGCGGAAGCTAAGCTGAAGAGCGTCGGAGCTTGAGACGCCCCTGATGGTGATGAACAGTTGATTAGATCTACTGCCCATTTTTTAGCATTGAAGGGATTGTGCACCCTGAATTGATAAAACAACTGATTATATCTGAGCTCTCATCTAGGTATTTCGAGCTTGTAGTTCGATATGTTTTTCTTGGTTTCGGGGTTGGTGCTAGATGAATGAAGAAATAAAAAAAAACTTTGTCTCGGCGACTTGAGATTATTGTTCTGTTGATGGAACCATGAAGATGCAGATCTGTTGGGCTCATTACCAAACACCTCTGAATTCCGACACTTAATATTGAGATCTTTCTGTTGGATCGAATCTGTTTTTTTCTTAATCTGAGAAGATATGACAAACCTCTGAATTCTGACTCTCTTAATACTGTGATCTTTGATCGAATCTCTCTTTCTTAATATGAGAAGATATGACAATGTTTTGTACATGTTGCAATGGGAACTACTCAGGGTCAACAGATGGCTGGTGCCTGATGAGATGATGGGTTGCCACCAACTCCACACTGACCGACCAAACCTCCTCACCAACCAGCTTTTCATCACAAATATAAACATCAGGAAGTAGCCATCGGAAAACAAATCTATCCTGTTTGCAGATCAGCAGAGAGCACTCTGACGAAGAACGCATTACCCCGATGGAAAACACCCAGGATAGGTATTCACAAATCTTTCAAGTTTTGTTGTCACCAATCTCTGAATTCTTGAAATGTTTTCATCCCTGAATTCTTGCAATGTCTGAATAATTCTGCTTGTGTGTTTGTTCTTCGGCAGCTTCGCGATCTGCAGGTCGCCGCCGCTGGAGGCTCTATTGTTCGACATCGACGGCACGATGTGCGTGTCGGACCCGTTCCACCACCGGGCCTTCTCGGAGCTGCTGCAGGGGCTGGGCTACAACGGCGGCGTCCCGATCACGATGGAGTTCGGCATCAAACACATGGCGGGGCGCAGCAACGAGCAGATCGGCCGCTTCCTGTTCCCGGACTGGCCGCCGGCGCGGCTCGACGCCTTCTTCGCCGAGAAGGAGGCCCTCTTCGCGCGGTACGCCCGCGAGGGCCTCCGGGAGGTGGCCGGGCTGCGCGCGCTGTGCCGGTGGGCGCGCGGCCGCGGGCTGAGGCTCGCCGCCGTCACCAACGCGCCCAGGGCTAACGCCGAGGTCATGGTTGGGATCCTGGGGCTGGCGGAGTTCTTCCCGGTCGTCGTCACCGGCGAGGAGTGCGGCGAGGGCCGGTCCAAGCCGGCGCCCGACGCGTACCTCCGCGCGCTGGAGCTTCTTGGCGCGAGTGCGGAGAGGTCCGTCGTGTTCGAGGACTCCGTGGTCGGGATCCAGGCCGGCGTCGCCGCGGGGATGCCGGTCGTGGCTATTGCGGCGGAGGGCCGGGAGGCCAGGGTCGTCGCCGCCGGCGCGTCGCTCGTCGTCAGGGACTACCTGGATGCCAAGCTCTGGGCGGCGTTGGACGCGGCCGCCGCCGGCGCTCCCACGGTGGTTGATGGGGAGCGGAGCGTGGAGCCTGCGGCTGTTCCCGTGGAGAATTGAGCTGGGATTCCATTTATTTTTCTGCAATGCAGTCCAAATTCGATTTGAAATCAGAGAACTCAAAGTAAATCATGGTCCGAATTAAAGATTTTTTTTGAGATGCCGAATTAAAGATTTAAACTTGCGTGAAACTATGAAAGCAAACATACACTGAGGACGAGGATCTTTGGCACATGGCTGTTATGCACCTCATAAACTTAAAAAAACCATGGTAATTTTAAAGATTGAAAAAAATGATTTTTTTCTGGAACCAAAAGATGATCAAGTATTTTACTATATAAAATGTTTGGGCTCGAAATGTTCTCATGCTATCCTAGGCAATAAAGATAAATTCGGGACAAATATTGCGAGAATAATACATGGACATAGGGTCGATTGTCTTTTTTGCCCCAAGATATCATGGGAATTATTTAAAGCCCAAATATTTTGGTGCGAGTATAATACTTGATTATTTTTTATTTGTAAAAAGATTTAGTTTTTTTGCCTTTTTTAAATTACTATTTTTTTTAGAATGTTATAGGTGCTTGGCGCACATGACATTGGATGTATTTTCCTATATACATACTCCTATATAGGATGACGACAACCGCGCATAGTGACACTGGTCCGGTCCCCTGCACTCCCTATCCTTTTTCCCATTTCTTCTCATCCCTTTCCTTTCTTTTCATTTCGGCCGACTCCGATCCTCCTCCTCCTCCTCCTCCTATACTCTTCTCCACAGAGGGGTGGAGGTGGAGGTCAAAGCACATTGATGCACTACTTTACTAAGGCGTAATTTTTCAATAAAAAACTACTATATGACAACGTGGGCTTAGCCCAGTGGTTGGGGTCGTAGTGGCGCACCCCAACGACCGAAATTCGATTCTGTCAGGGATGAATTTCGGAATTGTCACGCCAAGTTCCGCTTCTACTATATCAAAAAGTGTCTAGTTCCTCCTAAAGACAGTTTCAAAAAAACTACTATATAAATGTTGCGGGAAGCTTAATGTGAAGTCCAAGCGGCCCACCCTAATGCACAACATCGAGCCCCAACGTGTGTTTTTCATAATTAATAACAATTTCAGTGGACTAATATTTTCAGCGAGTTTTACATGAAAGAGTCTTCCATAGGTAATGTTTGAAGATCATTTGTTGGATTCAAAAGTGGATTCCATGAAGATAAAGATGTATGTTGAGTACCTGCATCAAGATCATATATTTCAAGAGTTGAATTCAATATGATCAATAAAAGGTTAAATAAGATGAAGTACTTGTGTGGAACTCAACGTAAGCCATGCTCTAGCTTATGTGTTTAGCCTTGGAGGGTTAAAATTTTGAAATTTTAATTCTAGCACAAAAAACCCAAGATATGCCTCTAAGTCGATGTCAACACATACTCATGATTTGAGTATGGTTTACCAAGACATTGTAATAGAACATGAAAATATACAGGGTGGACCAAGACAAAGAGTGGAGATTGGATTAAAGTTGGTCAACAACAAAGCATAAGTAATATACCATGTGGGATCAAGTGATCTTGAATTATGGTAAGCGTTGTCAATTATGCCTTGTGAACTAACCCATGACCTATGTGCCTTGCGTTACTATGTGGGGTTACCTATCTTTCCATGGGTATGCATCAATAGAGGATTTCATGTAACCCATGAGAGGATGACATCAAGTGGTGATTATCATTAGGGTTGAGAAGCGCAAGTTCAAGATGAGCATGTCGAGAATATCATATGCTTAAAGCGTGTCGTCCATTTAGGTCATGATGGACATGTGAAGATGTGATTTAATGAAGTTATCCCATAATACTTTATGGGGGAGCAATTGTGTATCTTCGCCAATCAACAACGATCAAGTGAAACATTCCGACTTGAAGGAAGCATAAAGTGTTGTCATCAAAATCAAGTGGGATGAGCAAGGCAAAGTTATAGATTTCCTACATTTTCCATTTTATCGGTCTCAAGGTGATGGTTGTGATACTAGATATATGACAGATATATGCACTATCAAGAGGGGCTTTTGGTTGAGTAACTTGATTACATCATTATAGGAAGCTCAAACATTTGCATACTTGGCATCTCTATATTTTGTTGCTTCTTGGTGTTTATATGTGTGATGTTCTTGATCTTGTTTTTATCTTTTCATTAATTCCAAGTTCACCTAAAACATAATTCGTACATCTTCTATTGCGTTTTTAAGTTCTGATGTTTTATCAGTTCTTCAATTCGGGAGGTTTCACACTTTGCACTCTAGGCAATTTATATCTTGTTTTTGTTTTTATTTTTATGAATATCTAGAGCTTGTTGTTATCTTCAAATCAAGCCCATGTACATAAAACATCGGTATCCTAATGCAAAAGATATATTTGCTTTCGTGAGAGTAGTTTTTTGTTTGTTTATGGGTCGATTCAATCGGCGCTAGGCCCGACTGTTAACAGCGTTGGTTGGGCTTTGGCTGCGATTCTTGCGCTCAGCCCTGCTAGTCTGAGCATAGGATCCAGAAAAAGCAAACTGGGCACAAGTACCCTGCTCATCAAGAAAACCACATAACATCTCGGAGATATACTCACCAGCAGAGTTAGCTGGAAACAGACAAATAGACGTGAAAAACTGAGTGTGAACCATGTTAGCAAAATGCTCATATATTGAGAGAACCTCGTTGTGAGATGACATAAAGTAAAGACAAGTATAGTGAGAGGAAGTTAGCAATAAATATAACAAAGTAGTGATGGCCTACTTCGAAGTCAAATGAGTCGGTAAATCAGAATGAATCAAATCAAAAGGATGCTGAGATAATGAATCGCTAGTAGGATAAGGTAATTATATCCTTTTGTGAAGTCTAAAGCGAAATGTTAGATGCGGATGGGGTATAAAGAAAGGAAAATGAACATTACAATACACAAAAAAGGGCATGCCATACTACATATAATAAACTGCAAACAAACACACATGCCATCAAGATAAAAATAGCCAAACGAACAACAAAAAGGATTGAAAAAAGTTGTGGACACATCCGGCCGCTAGGTTTCCCCTCGGCCCTAACGGAGAAAAGGGAAGGACACAAACTCATTTATATCCGTGGGCTACCAAATAGGTTGAACCACTAGATGAAATAAACCCGGTGTATGTCTACATATGTATCGTGCTGCAATGTGTCCGTGAGATTTGCGGGTTCAGTACTAGGAGTTTTTACCTGACTTGATAAAAAAAGGTTGCACGCAATGTCATGGTGTGCAAAAATGACATGAAATAAATTGCAAACATTAGAAAGAAATTCGACATTACCAAAAGCAAAAAAAAAATCTCACATTATTCATTTACGACCACAAATGATAGCTGAAAAAAAATAAGATGATGACTCGTCATGAGAATGACAAAAATGCAGATTACAAACAAGCACTGCACAAAACATTTACAAAAGCTTGACAGGTGCTTATTTTCCTACTATTATTTCCAATTCCTGGGATGTAACGCGTCGAGCGGGAGGGATTGAGCGAGCAACCAACTAGCTCGAAGATTCACGCGAATAAGTAGAATGGACAGCTAGAGATACGGCCTAAGACGAATTGTATTTTCAGCTAGCTGAAAATTAGGAATGTGCAAAGAAATACTCTCTCTGTCTCATGAAAGTCGTATGAGATTTGTCAAAATTTGGATATATCTATGTACTAAATAATGTCTAGATACATCTAGATTTTAACAAATCTTAGACAACTTTCACGGAGTAGCATAAATTATTGACATAACTTGCTCGCAGATGTGGATTAATTAAACTTTTTGGTTAGTTGCTGGCATATCCTGTACAACATAAAAACTAAAGCAATTGTTAAATGTTACATTTTTAATAAAGGGTGTGGCTATAATTTTTTTTTATAACATCGAGCCTTCGAGCCGAGCCTAAGCAGACCTTGTTGAGCCCGAGCCGAGCCTCAATATATCACCCCTAGCCCGGTGCAGCGGGACCATGCACGGGATAGGTCGGATATCCAGCTTTTTTTCGAAAAGGGGGGAAATCGCCCCAGCTTCTGCATCCAAAGGATGCACACGGCTTTTTATTAGATTATTCGCAAACCTTACAAGAAGCAATACAAAAAATCAACCTCGAAGCCGCCTCACTAGACCTACAGTGGGATGAAGGGGGTGACAATACACCAACTGACATCATCCAAAAACCAAATGCCTTCCCAAACCGCCCAATAGCAGGTGAGAAGCATATCCGATCCAAGCAGACTCTCCGCGCATGCCAACGCACACGCCACAGAAGTTGCTACCGCCGTCTTCCTCGACTCCATCTTCAAGAGAGATCATCGTATTAATCTTGCAAGACCTGCCGTCGATGCCACCATGACGCCAGACGGCTCCGCCATCCTGCACGCATACATCAACCCGCATCTGTCGTCGATACCCTGCAGCACCATGCCACCGAGCCTCAGCGCCAACAATGTGGTAGATGAATACCACTCTACCGACATCCGCCAACATCCAGCAGCTGCTCCAAAAACGATGCCCCAAGAGGTAGAACGACGCAGGGCGCGCCGCTATCGTCCGATCCAGGAGACCCGGACCTAGGGTTTCCCCCGGAGCAGCACGAGTGAGAAACCGCGAGCTGCGACGACGATGCCTTCAAGAAGGTAGCGGCGCGACACGTCGCCATCGTCCGCCAACCGAGGTCGGAACACGGTTTTCACCGGCAGCCGTGCATCCCCAACTCGCCGAGTGTAGTGCCAAGAAGGGCAAAGATGACGCCTTTGACAAGGTAACGACGTCGACCGAGCGCCGCCATCATCCGCCAAGACCGAGGTCGAGGCTCGGTTTTCACCGGCCGTCATGACACCCCGGACTAGATCACCATTGCCGGAAACCCGTGTGAGATCCCATGATCCCCCACACGGGACTACCGGCCTCGGCCGACCACCTCCGACGAAGAAGATGACCACCACCACCATGCCCGGGGCTGCTGCCCTGGGTTTCCTCATGACGCGAGGGATGCCCACGAACGCCTCCCTGCCGAGGAGGCAGAGCCACGACAGGCAGATCGTCACCTGCCCCGGCCCAAACGGACCAAGACTGGACCCGATCCACGCCGCCGCCGCCCGCCGCCTGCAGATCGACGCCATAGCCGTCGCCCCGGCCCTGCGCCGCCGCATCAAGGAGAGGCCAGGCAGACGCCGCCGCCGTGCCCTCCAGGTCGTGGGGGGCAGAGGATAGGCCGCCGCCGCCGCCACGCCGCAGGGCTTTGCCCGGCAGCGCTCCCGGCGACGGCGGCGGGGGAGGAGGGGCCCCTAGGGAGAGGAGACGGCTGCGGGGGAGGAGGGCCCCGGCGCGGCGCCGCCGGCGCGGGGGCAGCGGAGGTCGTGGAGGGTTAGTCAAGAAGTTTTCAACACATGCATGGCTGGTATAGTGGAGCCGAAACCGGATATAGCCATTCGCAGCTAGCTAGGAATGGTACGTCCTCGGCACGGTCTCAAGGAATGGACCTGAGCCGAAGGTGACACTCCCTCGGCCTCGTCGTGCAAAGCTAGCTAGCCAACATGATTCCTATTCCGTTGGGTCCTTTGCAGAGATGGATCTGAATCTTGGCACGGAGCAGCGACGAAGGAAGATGACCTGTACGTTGTCGGTGAAGACAGGTGGTCGAAGAACCGATCGACATAGCTGAGGTATGCCTCTCAACCTTCGTCTTCTTGTTTTCTAGCTTCTCCTCGTGTTTTCCGTTGGATGGCCTTTCTGGTGCGTTTCCGTCGACAGCCCTTGCACTATTGTGCTACTTTTTACTTATTTTTCGTCTAGACTTGATCAATGTGTGTATCGATTATGTAGAGATCGAATGTAACATTTATATCTTTTAAGTAATAAAAAGAATTTTATCGAAAAGAATAGCATGATATGGACTATTCCTTTGCTCTAGCTAGCTTAGGGGGATTTTTTTCATCACCTCAATCGCGTTGCTATACGGACCTCAATCCCAGGTCCACTTAACCAGTGTTTTTTTGACCCACATGTGCTATAGGTCCGCTGCACTCAGCGTTGTCAGTCTGCCCTAAGCGGAAACCAACACAGATTTACAAGAAAGTGAAACCCAACGGCAGATTTGCAGAGATTTTGTACTTCCACAAGGCAGTAATGACAATCTCGATTATAGCCACTTGCCTATCAACCTGTCTGGGTTTAGAGCATCTTCACCGACGCATCTCAAATAGTTGTTGGCAGAGGTTCTGATACTGCTGTATGGGGGACGTCGGCACTGCATCCTCTATTTAGTGATGTTGTTCCCACACCGACGCCCTCTATACGGTAGCTCCCAATTTTTCTTCTCTTTTTATAATATTTTGAAACAATATATCAATCACATTTTATGCATACTATATTTAATTATTCATACAATCACATAAATATAAATTAAATTATTCATACAATGAAATAAATGGAAATTAAATTATTCATACAATCAAATGAATGGAAATTAAATTATTCATACAATCAAACGAATGGAAATTAAATTATGCATTGTTGGCGTCTTCTCTCCTCGCCCACAAATGCGCAGCTAGATCCGTTTGAAGTTGAGCATGAACACCTGCATCTCGAACTTCATGATGCATGTGAAGAAAAGCGACAAATTCTTTGGGTACATGGTCTACCTCAGCAAGAGCCCCTTGATAATCAAATGGTTGATCATCATGCACAGGTTCATCGCGCTCGCTCTCAATGATCATGTTGTGCATGATCACACATGCGTTCATCTCCCACATCTGAGACTCAGAGCTGGGTACCTGACAACAGCGAAACGCTGCTGAAGCACCTCAAAAGCACGCTCAACATCCTTGCGAGCTGCTTCCTAGCATGTTGCAAAATAAGCGCCCATCTCCGAAGCTTACCTCAAAGTTCACGGCAGGAGCTTGTCCCTCAGCTAGCCTGGAAAACGCCGCAGAGCGCTGCAGCACGTTGATACCATATTGTTTGTTCCTGCCATGCCAAAAAAAAGCATGTCAAATCTAGAGGTCATGGTCTGCCACCGCTTTTAGAATGACACTGCACTCACTAGTACGCCCCTTGTAGATCCCCTGCCAAGAAAAAAGGCAATTCTTCCAGCTCAATGCATACAGTCAATGCTTTCGAGCATCCCATGAAACCCTCTTGCCACGTTTTTTTTCCAGAATCCGAGTTGTATCATCTGCCCTTGGTGCTCTCAAATAGTCTTTAGCAAACACCGCTATGACGGCTCGGCAAAACCTGTAGAGAGTCTGTGAACATGTCGACTCCGCCATCCGTAGGTAGTCATTGGTTGTATCTGGAGGAGCTCCGTATGCAAGACAGCGCATTGCGATAGTGCACTTCTGGATTGAGGTGAAGCCCCGCAAATCTGTGCAATCTTGTTTGGACATGAATTAGTTGTCGTACTCCATGGCGCACCGTAGACAATCTTCATGAACAGATCCTTGTTCATTCTAAATCGGTGCCAAAATTCCTTCGGCGAATGAGTCGCGTCATCGTTGAAGTAGTCGGCGTCAAGCAGCATTGCGTTGGCTTGACGAGGCCGGTTGATGTTCCTCCTCTTGCATGGCTTTGACCCACCGCGCCGAGGCACGGCGAACAAAGGCTAGCGAACGCGGGGCAAGCTCGTCAGAATCAGATGTTGTTGTTGTCGCCGGACAGTCTTAGCGCTCTGCTCCTCCGTGAACAACTCCACCATCATCTCGTCGCCGTTGTCCATCGCGGCAATCCGACGAACCCCTTGCAGGTGGGACGGTTGTGCGGCGGTGGCGGCGAGCTCTGTTCCGGGCAAACCAGCGGCCGCCGGTCGAGGGGGTGGCGGCCGTGTCGATGGACGGCGGTTCCTGGACAGGCGGTGGTGTCTATTGCAAGCAGGGGCGCGACGGCGACGGTGATGATCTAGAGGAGTGGAAGTCGGCTCGGGCGTAGGTAGGAGATGGGGAAAGCGGTGCGTCTGGCTGCTAGGCAAAGCCCACACGTGTTTTCTGACGTGTCGCGAGGCGCCGGCGCGTCCGATCCGCGCCCTCTACGAAGGGGCCGACATGGGGTTGCCGGCGCTTCTGTTGAGCTCGAAAACTAGCCGACACCTTTTAAGATTACCGGTGCTAGTCCAAAAACCACGTCAACCCCCAAAACACTATCGGAGCCGCTATGGAGCGCAGGTGGAGATGCTCTTAACTTGCTATGCCACCACCCACTGTAATATAGCGCTCTCATCGTGGCCTGCGTTTCGAGCCGGAGATGAGAAAGGCAAGGCAGAAAACCACCACGTACATGAGCCGCAGAAGCTAGCACGTAACAATTCTCCCCAGATTAGGAACGGGTGACGCACAGCTAGCGTGCACGTTCTTCACGACGCGCATGCCGGACAAGGAGAAAGATTTATATGCGGGTCCAGGGGAAGGCCCGCTTGCTGCACGCGCAGTCGGAGACAAATTAAGAATAGCGATGTTGTTTGTATGTGCACGCTCTAAACGCGCACTTTTGCCGTGCGCACCCTATATTAAAAACACGTTACTAGAAATGTATCGTAAATTAAATGGATAGAAAATGCATACAGATATATGTATGTCAAATCGGGAACTAAAATATTAAGCTATGTAGCCTACACAAAAATAACAAGATATATTGCTTACAATATAGTAGTAGACACTTACTATGCACAATATAGCGAAAATCCATTTTCTCTTTTTTCTGTAGGTCACATAAATTTGATTTTTTCCTTCAAAATTGACACGAGTAAGTAGCATGGTGACATGCACGTGCGTGAATTATTTTAAATTTTTTGACACATTTAAATATGGTTATTCGAATATTTTAAATATCAGGGTATGGTGCACCCGAGTGCACCACCCTATATTCAGTGCACGCTCGCTCTAGTAAATTTTTAGTATCGGTAGAACATCTCCAACGTCGTTCTGAGGGCGTCTGAAGACGTGGCAGGCTGCTCACAGCGGGTCGTGGTCCAAATACAACCATATTTTCCATTTGCTATTTTCTTTCAACTTGTTATATCCACACAATTCATATTTACAAACAACAGTTCTATCAACAAAACAATTCCACCAAACATTATTCAACCAAATTCAAACATAGCGATAGAATAGTGCATACAATAATTTGAATGAATCAAAATCCGAGAAGCTCTGGTTAAGACTCACACAGCGTTCTCTCTTCTCGCCCACAGATGCTCCACTAATCAGCTTGATATTGTTGATGAACCAGTTTAGCGTGGATCTCGTGATGCATGACGCACATCACTAGGGTGATCATGCTTGATGATCGTGTTGTGCATGATCACACCAGCATTCATGACCTCTCACACGACTATTGGAGATCAGGGTACGAGACGATAGCAAAACACTATTGAAGCACATCAAATGCCCGCTCGACATCCTTTCTTGTTCCTACAAATCCCCTGGCACTTGGTAAATCAAGATTTCTTCTCTGTGAAAGGGTTAAGGATTGTTTTCAAAAATGTCGACCATTTTAGGTAGATGGCATTGGCTAGATAGTACCCTTTATTATTCGTGTGGCCGTTGATGTCATAGTTGATTTGTGGAGCATGACCTTCAGCAAGTCTAGCAAAAGTCGGAGAGCACTGCAACACGTTATGGCACTAAGCGTGACCAAAAACCAACTCTATCCGGTAACCCCGTGCCAGCGACCCAGCCATCCTCTTGCCGACCTCATATCTCTCTTGTGACTCCTCCGCTATATGCAATAATTTATCTTTTTAGGGTGCCCCAATTGCTTGGAGATGCTACTAACATTGATGAAAACATGGCAAGGTAACTCGTATATATGGTCTTCCAGTTCTTGAATTCTAAAAACGACATAATGGAATAATTTATCTTTTAACTCTCATCGTTTTTGTTCGTCTGTTATGTGGATTTCTTTAGTAGATATCATTATTACTTAAATCTACAAATATGAAACGGTGGAGTATTATACTGTACAGAATATCATTTTGACGAGTGTTTTCGTCTGCTGCGTCCATACGAGGCATCGACAGGAATATATATGTCCCTAGCTTGGGCATGAGTGTGCGTCTATAAGTACATGCCAGGCCGACCACCAACTTGCAAGCTAGTACACATATATGCAAGCCATGTCTCCGCCGAACGGCGTCGACAATGCCGGCCTCGGCAAGCCTCTGCTCGCGAACGGGGACGGCGTCACCGCCTTGGTCAACGGCACTAGGCACGGCGATGCCGGTGCCGTGTCGACCAGCCGGAGGAAGAAGAAAGGTTCCAAGAAGGAGACGTACTGGGTGGACATCGACCAGCCCGACGTGCTGGAGTCGGCGCCGGATCTTGAAAACGGCGGCGGCGGCCGGCCCTTGCTGCTGTTCCGGAATAAGAAGGTCAAGCGCAGGATCCTGTACCCCTACCGGTGCGTATACATTAAGTTATTTACCATGCTGTCGGAGGAACAAAAAAAGAAATACTCTTGTAGTGACAGTAGAGTGCATACAAAATCCCTGAGATACCTGTATTTCTATAACTGGACCTGCGAACTGTAAGTCTGACAGTGTGATAATAATGCATAAACAGGATATTGATTTTCGCTCGACTGATTGCAGTCATTCTTTTCTTCATATGGCGCCTAAAGAACAATATCTCTGATATCATTTGGCTCTGGGGAATGTCCGTTGCTGGAGATATTTGGTTTGGTTTCTCTTGGCTACTCAACCAACTGCCCAAAGTGAACCCCATCAAAAGCATCCCTGATCTTGGGGCTCTCAAGAAAACATGCGACTTGGGTGAGGGAAGGTCAAGCCTCCCTGGAATAGATGTATTTGTCACAACAGCCAACCCCATCGATGAGCCGATATTATACACCATGAATTGCATTCTCTCCATCCTTGCAGTCGACTACCCAGTTGACAAGAATGCATGTTACCTGTCTGATGATGCCGGCGCACTTGTCACCTACGAAGCATTGGTTGAGACGGCAAAGTTTGCCACTTTGTGGGTTCCATTCTGCAGAAAGTATTGTATTGAACCAAGGGCACCCGAGAGCTATTTTGAGTTGAAAGCACAATCATACATATGCAGTTCACTAGAGGATTTCATTATTGACCACAAATATGTTCATAGGAAGTATGATGAGTTCAAGATGCAGATAGAAATGCTACCAGACACTATTCGTGAGCGTTCCGATACGTATAACAATATTCATATAAATGCAACTTTTATGGCAGATGGGACACAATGGCCTGGTACATGGATTGATCCAACGGAAAGCCATAAAAAGGGGCATCATGCATCCATTGTTCAGGTACAAATTCTTGCAATAAATAGTATTTACTATTTTTTTAGCTAATTTGTGTGTTGTTAGCACCCATACATGTTTCTACTGAATAATAGTAAATTTAAAGCACAAAAATTAACCACAGGAAGTTTTCAATTAACAGATTATCGTGAACCAACCAAGCCATATACCTCAGCGTGGACTACCGGTGTGCGCCAAGGAAAATGTTGACTTCAGTACCACGGATGTACGCCTTCCAATGCTCGTATATGTTTCTCGAGAGAAGCATCCCAGTTATGACCACCAGAAGAAAGCTGGAGCAATGAACGTTCAGTTGCGTGTCTCCGCTTTGCTATCAAATGCACCCTTCATCATCAATTTCGATTGTGATCACTACATCAACAATTCACAGTCATTTCGTGCTGCTGTATGCTTCATGCTTGATCCACGAGAAGGAGAAAACACTGCCTTCGTGCAATTTCCTCAGCGGTTTGACAATGTCGACCCGACAGACAGGTACTGCAATCACAACCGTGTCTTTTTTGATGGCACTATGCTTGCTCTGAATGGCCTCCAAGGCCCCTCTTACCTTGGCACTGGTTGCATGTTCCGTCGTATTGCACTTTATGGTATTGGCTCTCCTCGGCGGAGAGCAGATGGTGTTACAACAAGGACTAATATTTTTGGCAACTCAACATCTTTCTTAGACTCTATGTTGAGCCCTGATCAGGAGCAAGAAATGTCTCTCAAATTGAATGAGATGGCCATTTCTGAGTTGGTGGATGTTATGGCATGTGCATATGAAGTTTGTACTGGGTGGGGTAAGGATGTTGGGTGGATATATAATATTGCAACTGAAGATATTGCAACGGGATTTCGTGCACATCGACAGGGCTGGTGCTCCAAGTTCTGCACCATAAAACCCGATGCTTTTCGAGGGACCGCACCAATCAATCTTACGGAGCGCCTCCTCCAAATTATGCGGTGGTCTGGCGGATCCTTGGAGCTATTCTTCTCCCACAGTAATCCACTTTTTGCCCGTGGTTGGCTACACCCCATCCAGCGTGTGGCATATCTTAACATGACAATATACCCAATAACATCAATTTTCATTGTGGTATATGGGCTATGCCCAATGATGTGGCTTTTACCTGGAGAATTCTACATCCAGAGGCCATTTACTAGGTATGTCTTGTATGTCATCATGATAATCTTGATGATTCACATTATTGGTGTGTTTGAGATAAAGTGGGCGGGGATCACATGGATGGATTGGTGGCGCAATGAGCAGTTCTTCATGATTGGGGCAACAAGTGCATACCCAACTGCAGTGTTGTACATGCTAGTGAAGCTTGTCACCGGGAAAGGGATACAATTTAGGATCACCTCAAAGCAGACATCAGCAAACACTAATGACAAGTTTGCGGACCTCTATGTTTTCCGATGGGTTCCACTATTGATCCCGACAACCTTGGTTTTCGCTGTAAATGTTGGGGCCATTGGCGTGGCTTTGGGTAAGGTGATTCTGCTCAATGGATCTTGGACAGCAGTGCAGATGAGGCACGCAATATTGGGTCTTATATTCAATATTTGGGTAATGGCACTCCTTTATCCGTTCGCACTAGCCATGCTGGGAAAAAGAGGAAAGAGGCCCATCATCCTCTTCATTGTGTTGCCACTTGCCTTTATTACTGTTGGGGTGACATATTGTGCTATTCAGTATTTTCTTCTTTAATTCACTACATGGAGATTTTGATGGTACACATGTAGTATACTATCAAACTTTCATCCATTCGGTGGTGGATCTTTCCAAAGAAAGTAATACTAATTTTCTTAAGTACTTGTATTCCGTTCTCAGTTAATTTATCGCTTGATATTTAACTAGTGAAATCGAAGAACTGAAAGTGTTTGCATAGTCAGTGACTTGGTGTCATGTGTGAGTTTGACCATATGTTGCCCTCTATCTTCACTATTCAATTTTTTTATGAAAAGATGAGAAGGCTTTTCCCTTCCATCTGCTAGATAGACAGAGAGGGGGAATTGTGGATTGTGTGATAAAACATTATACTGTTAAATTATGGTTAACAAATGTTTCCCATTATATATTTTTTATGAAACATTTCCCATGTATTAGTCATGAAATTGATGTTCAAAATTACATCATGTATAATGAATGCGCCTTGTAAATAGAGTACTAGTGAAGTGCAAGTAGTATCTGCCGTTGTCAAGGAGCTAATCAGAGCTAGACGCGTTTTAGTTTGTAGATATATGTGAATCTACACAAATATTAATACGAAACGAACGTAGTAGCTAATTTCCACACATATATGTGAATCTACGGTTGAGGGTGACTTCGCGGAGTGGTGGTCGCTGGTGGTGTGGACCACCCCTCGCAAGTTGCGCAAAGGCACTTCGTCGCTCATCATGCTCACGACATGGTGGATATGTAAGCACCGGAACGCTACGATTTTCGACAATGCACGTCATTCGGTGGCCTCCTTGGCGATATCAGGGCCGAGGCGTGACAATGGACGGATGCGGGGCCCAGGGTCTTCGTCAACTTTTCCTCTGGATTAGGTCTTTTGGGTTGAGTTCTATGGCGTGGTGTTGGTCCTTCCTTGGACTTGTATATGTAAACCTTTTTTCTATCAATACATCGAACGCAAGGCTTCTACGTTTTCGCAACAAAAACAAAAAAAAAAAAACTCTCTCTTAAGGGACAGAACAGCAAAGGCCTCTCTTCTACCTGAGATAGACAGAACAGCAAAGGCCACTCTTCTACCTGAGATAGACAGAAATGGTCTGCTTGCCACTGGCGATCTGGTATGTGTGGTGGGAGCAGCGGCAAGCTACGCAAGGTGAGCTGATCTGGTATGTACGGTCAGCGCAGGCAATATCAACTTTGTCTTTTAACTAGGTCGAAGAAGGCTGGGATTGTGAGGCATTGATGGATGAAACCAAGAGAAGAATACGTTAAACTGAACATCGACACATTGCTTTGATCTAGATTTCCAGAACAATTCTCTAGGGGTTGATTTTGGCAGGAAAGGTTGGATGCAATACTCAAGGTCAACTCGAATTGCTTGGAGGTGATCCAGGTCTGCAGAATGGAGGGAACTCTCTCAGTACGGTCGCAGCAATATATGAAGAATGTAGTTTCTTGAACCTGAAGATGTAACTATTATGCCCACTCAAAAGAAGAACTGTATCACTCATTCATCTACATAGAGGTTGATCAAAATTGCTGACACGTTGGCAGATGTAACAAACAGAACAGAAGAAAACACGACTGCAACAAAAGCAGGAGGCTGGTGTTGCATGCCCTGCAGTGTGTCTCCTCCATGGAACAGTGTCGTCCTCGTGTACAAAAATAAGACTTGCAGTATATGGAAAGAAAACTGCAGTGTGGTCTTCGGAAGCACGACGATGGATCAGTCGGCCGAATACTTCTTGGACAGCATGTCGAAGTATTTCCTTTGCTGCAACCGAGAACAGGAAGATATGTAAAGCCAGTTATTGTATTATATCAGAGAACCAAAGCAAAGTGATAACATAAGATGAATCTGATGTTTGCATCTTACTGTACCTGTTCTGAAACTGATGGTTTTACTTTAGATAGAGCATGTTCAAAGTGCGAGAGTTCAATCAGCGCCGACGAACTCATTGATGACGTCCCATTATCCAGGAATTCGATCCTCTCTTCCAAGGCTGCCATGGCCGCTTCGTTCACCTGGAAAAGACATGCTCAAACAGGTTAGTTCCATTACAAACAGATGAACACACGGAATTAAAAAAGAAGGGGGCAAAAAGATAGGCAAGCAGTAATGCATCTTCCAACAAACTGAAACACTCCTTGAGGAAAAATCACAAAACTTACCAGTGATGCAAGGTCAGCACCAGTGAGGTTATTGCACTCCTCTCGGCGTGCAAGTGCGCCCAAATCAACGTCTTCAGAGACAGGTTTCTTACTAGCATGTGCTTTCAATATCGCAGCCCGCTCGTTAGCACCAGGTAAAGGGACAAAATGTTTCTTCCCAAATCTACCAGGCCTTAGAACAGCCTCGTCTATAACATCAATTCTGCACCAGAAAGGAAGCAGTGTTATCAACCTTCCACTCAGGTATAAGTAAGTATGTACAATGGAGCAGCCACTAGCTGATAATACCTGTTTGTCGCTCCAATAACATAAACACCATGACGTTGATCAGCACCATCGAGTTCAATAAGTAACTGCAGAGCAGAAATGTGTTAGAATCTCAGTGCCACGAATGTAGGTGATCAAGACAAGGTTCAAACCTGGTTTAGGAGGCGTTCGACAACCCACCCTCCTTCTTTCCCTCTTTTTGTTGTCAGGGCATCTATCTGCCAAATCACATGGAATGAACAATTGAGCATAATATAATTCAAGAAGCACCTTCAGACCCAGCACATAAGGGTGTGTTTGGTAGCCCGGTCCAACTCAGAATATATCTCTCTTGTCATACAAGCTCACCCTAGCTAAGTTGAGGTCAGATTCATCACTTGTTTGGCAGCGCCGGATGTGTTGAGCTATGCTCATGTGGGATGGTGTTTGGTACAATTTGTGCTGAAGTGAGCATGTCTCATAGCAGTTTTACAAAACAGTCCAGTTTTTTAGCAAAAAAGCCCTGGAACAAAGAGAGAGAAAAGCAATCGGGCCCTCCACATCACATCTCCCACCATGGACGCACTGGGCGGCGCGGTGGCCGGCGCTGGGCTGCCTTGGGCAGCGCTGGGCGGACTTGGGAGGAGGCGGGCGGCGCTGGGCGACCTTGGGAGGCGGCGGGCGGCGCTGAGCGGCGGCGGGTGGCGTTGGCGGCGTGTCTGCGGGTTGGGGTCCGGGCGCGGTCGTCGAATCGCGCCGACGAGCGCGGCGGCCGACGAATCGCGCCGACGAGCGCGGCGGCCGGCGTTCAGCAGGAGGCGGCGGCCGGCGTTCAGCAGGAGGAGGCGGCGGCCGGCATTCAGCAGGAGGAGGCGGCGGCCGGCGTTCAGTAGAGGAGCTCGGTGGAGGAGTTCCTCCCCGTGGAGCTCCAGGCGCGGCGGCTCGTCCCCGTGGCGCTCCAGGCTGAGGAGGCCGCCGGCGCGTCGCGTGGAGGAGGAGGAGGCCGCCGGCGCGTCGCGTGGAGGAGGAGGAGGCTGCCGGCGCGTCGCGTGGAGGCTGGTTCCCGTGGCTCTCCAGCTGAGGAGGCCTCCCGTTTGGGGGAAAATGAGGAGCGGGGTGGGGGTCTGGGGTAGCTCGCGTGTGGGGCTACACCACCTACAGTATCCTGCGGGATGAGGCCAGCCCGGGCGAGTTGCGAAGCTCGATTCGAGCTTCCCACCTCGGCCTGGCTGAGAGCCCTTTTCTGGGCGAGTCGGGCAGTGCTACGATGGACCGAGCCGGGCTACCAATCACTTGATAGGCTATTTATCTCAGCTGAGATGAGATTTTCTGAGCTCCCCCAGTCTACCAAACACACCCTAAATGTACCAAACGTCCTTAGTTCTTCTAAGTAACTACCAAGTGCTCCTAAAAAAAGTACAATAGCTAAACAAAAAACATTTACCTCGTCAAAAAATAGGATGCATGGGGAGTTGGTCCGTGCACGAGTGAATATTTTCCTTACGTCTGATTCACTCTCCCCAACATACTTATTCAATAGTTCAGGCCCCTAATGTTTCGAAAAAAGAGATATCTTAGCAGTCTGTACGCTAAAGAGATGCAGTAAGAACATGGAAATCAAAATCAATTACCTTAATGTGAATAAAATTAGCCCCTGCCTCATGGGCAACTGCTTTCGCTATTAGTGTTTTCCCACAGCCTGGAGGTCCAAACAGCAAAAACCCAGCTTGCATGTTCACTCCGAAATCCTTGAAAGGCATAGAACAAAAGGAGGACATGAAAACAAAATTGAAGTATTTAAAGCACTCAGAAGAAGTTCTACAGGTTATAAAATACAAATAAGGATCACAGATGTCTATGAAATAACTTCAGTGCAACTCAGTAGTGGCTTAACTTTTTTAGCTGGCAATCAAGATGATGATCAGATAACAGAGAGAAGTAGTGTAGAACACAGTTCATGTGATTACCTTGTATTGTTCAGGGTGCTTGATACAACGAATAATGCACCGGTTAAATTCTTTCCTTAATGAATCAAGACCTCCAACATCCTCCCATGTAACATCAGGCACAGAAGAAAATCCTTCCCTTCTCAATGATGGTTGAACCATTGTACTTGCTTCCTTCGGTGATTGAACATTGAAGTAAGAAAGTGTATCAAACATGGATCACGCAACTAAAAAGCTAATAACAGACAGGAATATGGCAGGCAACAGAAAACAAAAACGATATAATATGATCATACAGGTAGAAGAAAGAAAAACGGCAACTCACCTCAAAGTCAGCCATAGTAATACATAGGCTATCCATCTCACTTTCATTCCAAGGATGCCTCCACCAGTCATGATTGTTCTCCTCACCCCCACAACTCTCTTTTTTTCTTTTAACAATTATTCTCTTCATTGCCAGATTCCCCGCTTTATCTACTAATGCCTTCAGGTCCGCGCCAACAAATCCTGGTGTGGCCCTTGCTATCTTGAAGAGGTCAAATCGGCCATCTGCCTCCAGTGTAAGGTTCTGAGTAAGCATCGTCAGAATCTGTTTCCGTGCATGCTCATCTGGAACACCAAGAGATATCTCTCGATCAAATCTCCCTGGTCTCCGAAGTGCTTGGTCAACAGCATCAGGTCTATTGGTAGCTCCAATCACAATAACATAGCCAGGCTTCTTTTCAGATGATTGTGAGTCCAAGTCACCACTATCCGATCCAACATTCTGGTGGAATTCATCCATGCAAGTCATTAACTGTGTAACTATCCGTCGTTCCATTTCTCGTTGCAAATTCTCCCTCTTGGACGCAATCGCATCTATCTCATCTATAAACACAATTGAGGGAGCAGTTCTGTATGCCTTCTTAAACAAGACTCTGATGTTTTCCTCAGAAGCTCCTGCAGGTGTACAAGGATAATGAGGTGAACTTCACATTGAAACTTATCTAGGAGCAGAAATGAATATAAGAGTATCGAGGGCAAATAAGAGAGAACTTAGAGTCTTAGAGTAGTGATTATATGCAGTTCTTAGTTAATCTGAAGGATTATGTATCCATATAATTAATTTCTGGCTACATATCTTGCAATTCACGCTTCAGCACATTTAATTTCTATGTGGAATATATCAAGGAGGCTATATTGCACAATACTAACACCTACAGAACTCATCACTTAGCACGTGCTATGGTGTAAGCTGAAACCCAAGAAAACAGGCATGTCATATTCTATATCTAAATAGGAGCTCCCCACTACCCTATTTCCCTCAACATGCAAGCTATCCACGTAAGCAATTCCTCCACCTCAGCGAAACTAATAATTCTACCACAGCTTCTATGGCCTCCCTGCATGCTATTCTTTTGTGATGGATTTAAGCCCACCATGGCCCTGCCTCGTTGTTGCCTTGGAAATGACCGAATCGGCAACAACAAGGCAGGGCCATCTCATCAAACAGATCAGAAGCATGCGAATGGATCTAAGCCCACCAAGGCCCTGCCTCGTTGTTGCCGTTGCATTTTTTTCCGGTAACTACTACGTTCAGGGCCCGTGAAGCTGCATGGAGGTATATATTCGCATGCTTCTGATCTGTTTGATGAGATGGAAATGAGGTCAAAGGCGTGCAGTGTCATTTCTAGGCATCTAGGTTATAACCCTGCGATATTGATAAAGGCATAGTCTCCATGGTGTTCTCTCTCTTTGCTGAAGTGGTTCTTCTCTCTGTTTCTTTGGATGATCTGTTGCACGGAAAGTCGGAAATGCGAAATGATGTGCGGTTAAGAAAAAATTGATTGCATTGTTGTTCTTAAAACTAAATGATGTTGCTGGTGCCTCCTTATGAACCTCTGTTCAGTGAGTTTGACGGCTGCAGCTTTTGGCATGTCAAGATCACACAAGTACTTTGATCAACTTATAACTGATGCCTTTTAGGCCTTTAAAAAAAACTTTTAACTGGCATTAAGCGGTTTGTGTCCGTGTTTTGGAAGTAATCGGCCAGGTAAGTTCAGTTTACCTATAACTCGCTGGTCTGAAATTTTGGTCGTTTTGATTCTGTATCAGCATCTGAAATTTATTTTTTCTAATCCTCTGGATGATTGTTGATTTCTCCGTCTTCATGTATCAATAAGCGAGTTGTTGTCACCTAGGGACTGACTTAATGCTGACCACAAGGGTAGCAGCCGATTCCAACATTCATCTATCTTTTATACTGGTGTTTCCTTTCTGTTGATCCAAAGACTCACAGTTTTTAATCCAATAAAAATATATTCTACAGCTACCTTTTAAAACACACAAGCCGATCCCACAATTTTTGCATTCTCCTACTTGCCTTCGAAACTTGACATTTTGAATAATGTTATATTTATTAAACGAGTATATGAATATTAAATAAGCTTCTAACGATCTATATGTTTCCCTAGCTACCTATGCTTATATTACCTATATGTATTTCTACTCATTATCACAAAATTTACAATGTTCGAATGTAACCACAAAACATTTTGTTATTCAAGTATATACGTGGGAGCGCTCTGGAATTATTAAAATGGTGTTGCAGTGACAAGAAATATCTAATTAATAGTGTCCTACTGTCTTGTTCTACCTGTTTCCAGCATGATACTAGGCAGTCACATGCATACACAGAGCTTAGGACATTTTGCAAATTCTAGCGCGCAAGAATCAGACAGCATACCAGAGACCCCAGACACGACTTCGGGCGCCGATATCTTGTAGAACGGCACGCCAGTCTCGTTGGCAATGGCGTGGGCGAGGGTGGTTTTCCCGCAGCCAGGCGGTCCGTGCAGCAGAATCCCAGCCACGGGCCTAACCCCGAGCCGCTGCGGCAGCTCGGGGTGGCAGAGCGGGACCACCACCTCCATCATGAGCTCGGCAATCACCGCCTCCATCCCGCCGAGGTCAGCAAACCTTGGCCCCTTCCCCCCTCCTCCGCCGCCGCCTTCGCTGGCCGCCGCATCCTGCCTGGGGTCGCCCCCGCCGCCGCCGTCCGACGTGATGCGCCGGCGGGGCTTCTCCGTGCTGACCTCGATCTCGAGCTGCTGGCTGGCAGCGGGGTCCTTCTTTGGCGTGAGGGTGGCGTAGCGCGTGCGGAGCATGTCCTTGGTGACGTCGAAGGCTGGGGGCGGCGAGGGCGGGCGTGCGCCGCCGTCGTCGCCGTGCTCGGAGTACGAGGTGGATGACGAGGCGGTGGCGTCGTGGCGGCGGGAGCGGCGGGAGGAGGGGGAGGAGTCCATGTCGGAGTCGGAGTCGGAGGCGCCGTCGTCGGCGGGCCCGGGAGGGGGCAGGGAGAGGAGGGCGCGGCGGACGGCGGCCACGAGCGGCGCGAACTGCTTGCGGCGCAGGTCCGGGTGGCGAGCGCGGAGCGCGCCGGCGACGTCGTCGGCGGAGCAGCCCGGGGCCGCGAGCCCGCCCTCGGTTATCAGCCGCCGGAGGTAGGACTCGAAGGAGTTGGACCGGACCGCCCGGAAGTTGCGAGGGCGCTTCGCCATCGACGGCGACGGCGGCGGCGGCGGCGGCTAGGGTTTTGGGTGGGGAGTTTGGCTGAAGCTAGTCGGAGGGTGCGGGCCAAGTGAGCAAGAAATTTGCCTAGTTGGCCCTGTGCCCCTGTGGCTGTGGCCTGTGGGTATACCTGGCCATGTGTCGGGCCGGGCCGAGAAAAGCCCGATGCTCAAAAACCAGGCCCAAGCCTGGCCCAGCCCAGCCAAATACCCATGAAGCCCATCGGGTCATCGAGCCACGGGCCAGGCCGTAGTGTTAAATGCACTTTTCTGGCTACCTAGGTTAAGCCTGGCCTAGTTGCCGGGCAAACATTTTTAGGACCAAGCTCGAGATTTTTGGGCATGGTTGCCATGGCTAGGCATGTCTATGGGTGCCATCGAAACTCCAAAGACCACCTTTTCGGAGAAATATCGTTAAAATAAGAGAAAATGATAGTAAAACAAAAATCACATTTTGATCTTGACGTGGAACTATTTTTAACCTTTTTTGACAGACAAATACCACTTCAGCAATTTGGTCATAACAAGTAGCAATGATCCATGTCTCTGCCCCAGTCCACCGTGTTTAGCACTTTAACAACGTTTTTTACGGTTGTGGCCCACCATGTCAGGTCCACGTGGAAAGAGCAGACGGAGTACGGCTCACGACCGTTAGGACTCAGTTCGGAGCACGTCTGTGCCCCAGTCCTTCTCAGTCAACCCCAGTTAGTTAGGCTCACACGAAAAGGAATGGCAAGGTGGTGGTTCCCTGCCTAGCGGCGACGACGGAGGTGGTGGTGGCCCGCCTGGCGGCGACAACAACGGAGGTGGTGGCGGTCGATTCATTCGACGGGTTCTTTTCAGCCCACGACTCGACATGGGGTGTGTCGATTTGGACTCCGATGACGACCGCGAGTCGATGGAGATCTCGTCAGAGACGGAGCAGGAGGTGGTGCAGCATGATGTTTCTTCACAAGTTGCTATGTCAACGTTCGTCAACAACGAGGACCCGCTCGGCCACTACGTCTCCGGCGGCGAGGTAAGATTCTGAAATTGGGGAAAATGTGTGCTAATTCATGTCGATTTGGCTCACGGTAGGGATGCATAATATTGAATGTTTGCATTATTTATAATTTAGGCAAGATTTGGATATTGTCTTGCGTAAGCCTGAGAATAAGGAGGAGTACAACTGTCAGTTCTCCGTGTCACCTTCAAGGATTAAGCATGAAAAAACCGTAAATTGCAAATGGCTTAGCTTCAAGCCATAGGGTAAATTGCAAATGGCTTAGCAATTCTTATATGGACAACTTGGGGACAGATCCAAACACAGTGATCACAACTATACTTGACCAAGTTAAAAAAAAAGATTTTGGTGTTCATGTGCCAACGAGGATGGCCTATAGGGCAAACACAAAAGCTAGAGAGATGGTTATGGGTGATCACAAGAAGCAGTACCACATAATCAGAGATTATTTGCAAACTGTCATTGTGTTATCACCAGAATTTGACCAAGTCAGAGGTGGGCCGCGATCAAGATGGATTTAAAGGATATGCATGGGAGAATATGTGAATCGGCCTTTATATGCAAAGTGTGGGCTAGTTGGCCCGTGTATCTGTAACATATTAGGATACCTGTCGGTTAGTTAGAGTTTTACCCGGGCACGGTTAGGTGCACGCCTAAATTAGAAAGTCCCTTGGACTATAAATATGTATCTAGTGTTTATGGAATAAACAACAACCAACGTTCAACACAAACAAATCTCGGCGCATCGCCAACTCCTTCGTCTCGAGGGTTTCTCCGGTAAGCACCATGCTGCCTAGATCGCATCTTGCGATCTAGGCATCACAAGCCTGCCCACGTTGTTCATGCGTTGCTCGTGCTGAAGCCTTTTTGATGGCGAGCAACGTAGTTATCTTAGATGCGTTAGGGTTAGCATTGTTCTTCGTATTACATGCTTTCGTTATGCAACCCTTGCGCATCTAGCCGCCCTTACACCTATCTTAGGTGTAGGGGCGGCACCCCGCTTGATCATAGTTTAGTAGATCTGATCTGTTACGGTTGCTCCTTGTTCATCAAGGATTAGTTTAACATCCGCAATAGTTAGGCCCTACAAAGGGTTGGAGGATCCAGCGGCGTGTAGGGTGATGTTTGCTAGCCCTAGAAAGGATGTTCCGGGGATCAACCTCGTGTTGGTTTTTAGGCCCTGTCTAGGATCGGCTTACGGTCACCGTGCGCGAGTGCGAGGCCCAATCGTGAGTAGGATGATCCGATTATGCGGTGAAAACCCTAAATCGTCGTAGATCTCATTAGCTTTATCTTGATCAAGCGGGACCACCATATATTCGGACACCTCGTTCGAATCATGGGTGGATCGGCTCTTTGAGCCGATTCACGAGATAACTCGAGAGCCGATCGAGGCTCGTATTTAATGTTTACGTGTATGCCATGCGAGAAACTAAGCGAGGCATCAACCACACCTTCCCGACCGGGTATAGGTCGGGTGGCACGCCCTTGCGATAGCATCGGACGTGCGACCGGGAGGCTTTGCGGGCCGTCGCTGCGAGGGACCGGGGCCGGCCGCGGCCCTAGTTGTTCCCGGCTCTCTTGTGTTGCCCGTCTCTGCCCGCCGGGGGGTTTCGACGTCAACACATTCTGGCACGCCCGGTGGGACGACCTTCGACATCCACCACATCGCCATCTGCATCCGAGGTGGCGGAAGACACTCCGGTCAAGTACGAGGATCTGCCTGATGAGCTCAAGAAGAAACATGACGAGATCAAGGCAACCCTCGAAGCCGAACTCGTTGGCTCTTTCCACAGAACCCGCTCCCACGGCATCAGCATCAACATGGTAGAAATTGGGTACCGCCCTGGTAAGGGTATCGATGAGGGCAGCTGCTCTCATAGCAAGGATGAAGAGGGAGCCGATCCACGCGACCGGCCCCGACACTGCCACAAGATCCTGGTGATGATCAAGATGGAGGCCGATTCTAGCGATCGGACCGTATTATCCGCGCCACCGGCTCTCCAAGTATTTGGCGTCGACCTCACAGGTGACGGAAAGCTGGGGTATGGGTTCACCTCGGCCGACGAGCTAGAGGAAGTCGACATCGGCCCCGGGGATAAGCCTCGGCCAACTTTTATCAGCGGGAAGTTAGATCCACGGCTCGGGAGTCGGATGATTGCTCTATTGAAGGAATACCCGGATCGCTTTGCATGGGACTACACGAGAGATGCACGGGTTGGACAGGAGCATCATTGAACATCGGCTCCCCCTTAAGAAAGGATTTCGGCCGTTCCAACAACGAGCACGTCAGATGAAGGCCGAAATCCTGGAGGAGGTCAAGAAAGAGATCGAAAAGATGTTGGCCGTCGGGTTCATCGGGCCATGCGGTATGCGGAATGGATCTCCGATATCGTTCCCGTAGAAAAGAAGGACGGCCGGTGGCGTGTGGATATCGATTTCCGAGATCTTAACGAGCCACTCCAAAAGATGAGTATCCAATGCCCGTAGGCGGAAACATTGATCAATGCAGTCGCGGCCACAAGGTTTTAAGCTTCATGGATGGCAACGCCGGCTATAACCGGATCTTCATGGCTCCGGAAGATATACATAAGACCGCATTCGAGTACCGGGGCGGTAGGCTTGTTTGAATATGTGGTCATGAGCTTCGGGTTGAAGAACGCTGGTGCAACATATCAAAGAGCCATGAATTATATATTTCACGATCTGATCGGCAAGTTGGTGGAGATCTACATCGATGATGTGGTAGTCAAGTCTGTCTCCATGGAGGGACACTTGGGAGATTTGCGACGCGTCCTAGACCGAACTCGGAAGTTCGGGTTGAGAATGAACCCAAAGAAGTGTGCCTTTGGTGTGACGGCCGGTCAGTTCCTAGGATTTTTGGTTCATGAACGAGGAATTGAGATCGGCCTGAAAAGTCAGGAGGCAGTGCGTACCATGCGGCCGCCCACCACGAAGAAGGAACTCCAACGTCTTATCGGCAAGATCAACTTCGTCCGCCGATTCATCTCTAACCTGTCAGGACGGATCGAGCCGTTCATGGCGTTGGTGAAGACTAAATCTGATGACGAGTTTCACCGGGGGCAGAACGGCGGCGGGCGTTTGATGAAATTAAACGGTATCCGACGACGCCGCCCGTGCTAGTTCCGCCCCGACAAGACGAGGCCGTTCTACATCTACTTGTCGGTAGGCTGATACGTCCATCGCCTCGGTGGTGGTACAACTCTACGAGGGCGTTGAAAAGGTCGTTTTTACCTCGGCGGAAGGATGTTGGACGCGGAAACAAGGTATCCCGAGGTCGAGAAGCTGTGCCTCTGTACTGTTCTTTACCTGCACCAAGCTGCATCACATCCTTTTGACGGCGAGAGATCTTCGTCATATGCAAGTCGGACGTTGTCAAGCACATGCTGTCGGCCCTTGTGTTGAAGGGCCGGCCGGGAAAGTGGATGTTTGCGCTATCGGAGTTCGATCTCCGGTACCAGCCTGCGAAAGCGGTCAAAGGGCAAGCGTTGGCCGATCTCATAGGCGAGCGAATCGGTACCAATATAGCGGCACTATCCATACGTGCATGGGCTATGTTCTTCGATGGATCGGCTTGCGACGATGGTTGTGGCATCGGCATTCCGCTCGTGTCGCCTCGGGGGCAGAGTACTCTTTCTCCATCGATTATCTACCCCTTGCACCAACAACGTGGCGGAATATGAGGCGAGTACGTAAGGGGATGGAGTTGCTATTGGAAGCCGGAGCGAGGCGGTAGAGCTTTTGGAGACTCCAAGTTGGTGATTAACCAGCTCACGGATGAATACAAGTGCGAGAGTGAATCGCTCTTCCCGTATTGGATGGAATGCCGTGAGTTGATGACACGGTTTCGGTACATCAACTTTAATTGGGTCCCAAGAGCCCAAAACACCGAGGCCAACAATCTCGCACAAATGGCGTCGGAGCTACATAGATATACACGAAGGGTCGGAAGTCCAGTGCAATTCCCGGAACGAGGATGATTGGAGAGCCGAAATCTTCAATTACTTAAAAGATTCGGCTCGGGGGCACCTAAACGGATAAGATACAAAGCCATGAAGTATGTCCTCATAGGAGACGATATGTTCTACGGGACGTTGGACGGGTTACTACTCAAGTGCACGGGACCAAGCCGAGTCTAATCGGCTCTTGCATGAAGTGCACGACGGCGCTGTGGAACTCACCGGTCGGCTCACAAGATGAAGTGGCTAGTCGGGCGCTCGGGGTTTTATTGGCCCACCATGCTTGAAGACTTGCTTCAATTACTATAAGGGGTGCCAAGCATGCCGGATGTTTGGGAAGATTCGGATGGTACCGAGCATCGGCGATGAACCCTATCATCAAGCCTTGGCCGTTCCGAGGGTGGGGCATGGATATGATCGGCAAAATCCATCCGGCGTCGAGTAAAAAACATGAATGGATTTTGGCCATCACAGACTATTTCACCAAGTGGGTGGAAGCCGTCCCTATGAAGAAGGTGAAATCGAGAAGATGTGATCCGAGTTTGTGAAAGAACACGTGATTCATAGGTTCGGGATTCCCCAAACTATCACGACCGATGGAGGTTCGGTCTTTGTTTCTAAAGAATTCGGAAATTCTGCGATGACATGGGGATTAAACCGATCCGGTCATCTCCGTACTATGCTCGGAGCTAATGGGCAAGCTGAAGCGTCCAATCGAGCTTAATCAAGCTGATCAAGAGAAAGATTGACGAGAACCCTAGGGATTGGCATGAGAAGTTATCGGAAGCATTATGGGCCTACCGCATGTCGTGCCATGGAGCTATAAAGACTTCGCCGTACCGGCTTGTCTATGGGCGGGAAGCCGTATTACCTTGGGAAATTACGAGCTGGATCAAGACGTGTCACGTTTCGGAATGATCCGACGGCGGAAGAATATGCAGCTTTGATGAGTGACACTATTGAGGACGCAACGAGAACTCGGGCTTTGGTTATTGGAGAAGATTAAGGAGAACAAGGCCGGGGTAGCTCGTGCCTACAATAAGAAGGTTAGACCAAAGGAGTTTCAAGTTGGTGATCTGGTATGGGAAGCTGTGTTGCCGTTAGGAACCAGAGACAAGGCATATGGCAAGTGGTCTCCTAATTGGCACGGTCCGTATAAAGTCGTCCAGGCCTTGAAGGGTAATGCATACATGTTGGAAGAATTGGACGGACAGAAGTTCCCGATGGCCGTCAATGGTCAACACCTCAAGAAGTATTTCCCAAGCATGTGGGATGATGGGCGATGAGGTATGGAGGCCGATTTTAAATCGGCCGGTAAAAAAATCGCAGCCGATGCGCGGACATCGACTTGAGAAAACACACAGAGATGACGAGTATGAAAATACAGCCGATGTATAGGCATCGACTTCGAATAACAAAGCCGATACGGCTGATATCGACTCTAGAGGAATGAGCTCAAATTAACAAGTTAATGGAATCGGTTCGGACCGGAGGAGAGATTGATAAAGAATTCAAGCTCGGTGGTTTGGACGAGGCTTAGGCCTAGTAAGACATGTTGAACCGTGTGGGTAAGCAACGGCTTGGCCCCAGATCGCGATGCGAGCCGATGTCTTGCTATCGGCTCTTCGTACGGCGACTCCATTCGACGATCGGCAAAGTCAACAAAGAGGCGAAATTAAGTGAGGAATATTTTCTTCATTAATAGAGGGATTTCTTACAAGCAAAGAGCCGATTGCTCAGGGGAGAAGAGGGCAAAAGCCAACTACTACTACTGATCCCTGATCTAGAGGCCATTGCTTGCTCTCGTCGTCGGCCGCCTCCGGCGCAAGCTCGCTGAGAGGCTCTTCATCGGAGCTTCCGTAGCCTTCTACGGGAGCCTCATCTTCCTCATCATCGTCATCGCTATCGTCTTCCCACCGAGTGCGGAGGCGCTTTGCTGGTGGGTAACCATCAAGGGAGTCATCGTCGTCCTCCTCCGCTTCTTCCTCGGAGGAGGTGAAATCGTCCCGGGAGAAGCGGTCGTCCTCGCTCTCGCCTCCTCTTCCCCTTCGACGAGGAATTGAAGGTCGCCCTCTCCATCGGTCGGGGATTTGTCATCCTCCGACCGGATGGAGGAATCATGTTCCTCCTTGTCCCACGTCGTCGGGGCAAGGATGTCGTGCGCCGCCAACGAGCCCCACTCCGGCGTCGGCTCGCGAGAGGAGGAAGAGTCAGAGAAGACCGATGAGGTGGAGGAGGAAGAAGAGGAAGGCATGGCTATAGGAGATTGGGGGTTTTTGGGGTGCCAATGGTCAGAACGGGGCAAAGTGATGGAGTGGCAAACTGCTCAAGGCGTTTAAATAAAAGGGCTATAGTAGGAATTCGATGCCATAGCAGTTTCCGAGAAGGCGGTGCCCAGAGACAGCGGTCAAATCACGCGGGATAGTTGAGGAGACAGGGCATCATGATGAGAAGTGCTGCAACGGTTCTGCTCTGCCACGACATGACCCGACGAAAGAAAAGCGTAATGATTTTGGAAATGTCATTTCCAAAACCGAGGGGGCATGTGTTATCACCGGAATTTGACCAAGTCGGAGGTGGGCCGCGATCAAGATGGATTTAAAGGATATGCATGGGAGAAATATGTGAATCGGCCTTTATATGCAAAGTGTGGGCTAGTTGGCCCGTGTATACGTAACATATTAGGATACCGTCGGTTAGTTAGAGTTTTACCGGGCACGGTTAGGTGCACGCCTAAATTAGAAAGTCCCTTGGACTATAAATATGTATCTAGGGTTTATGGAATAAACAACAACCAACGTTCAACACAAACAAATCTCGGCGCATCGCCAACTCCTTCGTCTCGAGGGTTTCTCCGGTAAGCACCATGCTTGCCTAGATCGCATCTTGCGATCTAGGCAGCCTAAGCCTGCCCACGTTGTTCATGCGTTGCTCGTGCTGAAGCCTTTTTGATGGCGAGCAACGTAGTTATCTTAGATGCGTTAGGGTTAGCATTGTTCTTCGTATTACATGCTTTCGTTATGCAACCCTTGCGCATCTAGCCGCCCTTACACCTATCTTAGGTGTAGGGGCGGCACCCCGCTTGATCATAGTTTAGTAGATCTGATCCGTTACGGTTGCTCCTTGTTCATCAAGGATTAGTTTAACATCCGCAATAGTTAGGCCCTACAAAGGGTTGGAGGATCCGGCGGCGTGTAGGGTGACGTTTGCTAGCCCTAGAAAGGATGTTCCGGGGATCAACCTCGTGTTGGTTTTTAGGCCCTGTCTAGGATCGGCTTACGGTCACCGTGCGCGAGCGCGAGGCCCAATCGTGAGTAGGATGATCCGATTATGCGGTGAAAACCCTAAATCGTCGTAGATCTCATTAGCTTTATCTTGATCAAGCGGGACCACCATATATTCGGACACCTCGTTCGAATCATGGGTGGATCGGCTCTTTGAGCCGATTCACGAGATAACTCGAGAGCCGATCGAGGCTCGTATTTAATGTTTACGTGTATGCCATGCGAGAAACTAAGCGAGGCATCAACCACACCTTCCCGACCGGGTATAGGTCGGGTGGCACGCCCTTGCGATAGCATCGGACGTGCGACCGGGGAGGCTTTGCGGGCCGTCGCTCTGAGGGACTGGGGCCAGCCGCAACCCTAGTTGTTCCCGGCTCTACTGTGTTGCCCGTCTCTGCCCGCCAGGGGGTTTCTGACGTCAACACATTGATAAAAATTCAGGGTCTAGATGCATTGTCACAACTGTAATGGATCCCACAGAGGAAGAGGCAGAGGCAATGCAGAGAGGCTAGCAAGCAGTGACTAGCCAAGATTTCACTGGCTTTTCTTGTGTGTTAATGCTACAATGCAAGGGTTCCTTGAAGGATGTAGGCCCTTTTTAGGGTTGGATGGCTGCTTCATAAAGCTAACAACTGGAGCTCAGATTCTTGCAGGAACTGATAGGGATGAGAACAATAACATATATCATATTGCATGGATTGTGGTTGCTAAAAAAAGATACAGAAAACTGTAGTGGTTTCTGGAACAACTGAAAGAAGCTTTAGGTGGAGAACAAGGCAAGTTTAGTTATTATACCATAATGCAGACATGCAGAAGGGCCTAATAAAAGTTGTGACTAGTGTGTTCCCACATAGTCCATAATTTTTTTTGCCTTAGAGAAATCTATGCCAATTTCCAGAAAGCAGGTTTCAGAGGAGATGATATGAACAAATGCAATGCAGCTTACTCCTACACTGAACATGGTTATGACCTAGCAATGGAAGAAATGAAGGAACAGTGTGAACCAACTTGGCAGTGTCTCTCCAAAATGCATGTGCACACATGGGCAAGGTGGGCCATAGACACCAGCTGCAATACTAGTCTAGTCAATAACAATTTGAGTGAAGGCTTCAGTGGGTACATACTTTATGTGAGAAGCAAACCAATATTGACCATGTTAATTGGGATCTATGACAAGCAAATGGTCAGGTTTGATGGTAAGAGAGAAGGAGGAGAAACTGCAGGGTGTGAAATCACTCCTCTTTTATGCATCGAGGCTAGAAGTGATGAAACAATATTCAAGGCCTTGTGTGCCTAAAAGAGCAGATGTTGGATTTGTGGCAGGTCTAGAGCAGTCGTGATCACACATATGAGGTTAACCTAGATAACAAAACTTGTTCTTGTAGGAAATGTGATTTGCCTGGGTTGCCTTGTAATCATGTTGTTAGTGCTATCTGCAAAGCATGGAAGTATCCATAGGATTATGCTTGTGATTTGTTTAAAAAGCCCATGTACTTGAATAAATATATGCTAGTATTCTATCCCATGTGACAACAACATGGCTGGACAAAGAGTGACATCGAAGACATATATAATGCCGAGCGAACTGTGTATGCTGAAGATGCATCAACTATATTTTCCTCCTCGTTCATCGTCAAATCTCTGTATGTTGAGCGAACTGTGTATATGTCTGATTTCTCCTTCGCCCACACGATCCAGTCCTCCGCCACACTTCTTCTCAAAGGGATATGCAAGATAGTATCAACATTGGGGGCTAGAAAAATGGGACTAGACTTTCTCTTCGCTCCACATGTGTTCATCGGTGATGAGCTCTTTAACCGTCTACACTTGAGTATCGATCAAACGCCCCATATGACATAGTGTGGGAATAGGAAATCCATCTATCCTCCGAAACTAACACCGTGTCTCTGGTGCCAATCCTCTCTATAAGGTCCAGGTCGAGAGCCCTTCTACCAGCAAGGATCAACCTCCAAGTTCTTGATGTTGCGTGAGGCTTCGCCGTCTTCACGAAATCACGATCCAGATAGTAACGACCCTTTAGAACTTGTTCAGAAACACGAAATAAAGCACGTGCATATGCCGAAAACCATGCCGCCTTTCCCTTTTGGCACCGCTATTTTTTCTCGTGCTGCATGGATCTCTTGTCAAGATCACCACTCCGCCGAAATTTTACCGGCTGCAATGTGAATGTTTTGCACGAGGTTTCGTAGCAACTCGTAACGAATATTGTTTTATGCATAAGGTATGAGTCACACATAGGATCGAAACGTTTTCTTACCTAAGGCTCTGGCGATCAGCGATCACCAGGGCGATTAGGGTTCTTTTTTCTCCGCCGCCGGTCGTGGCCGGCTCGGAGTTCTCCTGTGTCGTGATTCTGTGTTCTCTCCCGACTTCTGCTGGGCGAGATCGGGGACCAGCGGGTCAGGTTCTCCTTCCTGGACGGGTTCAGGTAGGATCTCTCGCTGTGTGAAAACCATGGCTTCGCCGGCAAACTCGACGTCTGCGGAGGCCGCGGCTGGAGGTTCGGGCGTGAAGAAGGCCGATCAGATCGATGACATGTTGTTTCGACTGGGAATTGAGGAGGATGAGTTTGATGATTTCATCTATGAAAGAGAGGAAGGTGCTCCAAAAGAGGGGTTAAAGTGGATGGCGTTAGCTAAAGTCCATACGGCAAATTCTTTCAGCCCCCAAGCGTTTGAGCAGAACATGAGGAGTGCGTGGAGTCCTGCCCAGGATGTGAAATTTCAACATCTAGAAGACAATCTCTTCACCGTTCAATGTTTCTGTTTGGGTGACTGGCTAAAGGTTGAGAAGGGGGGCCCTGGTTGTTCCGGCAAGCTGTGGTTTCAATCGAGAAATACGATGGTTTTTCCGACCCGGAGAAGGTTGATCTTAACATTTTCTCAACTTGGATTCAGATTCACAGAATTCCAGTGGGCTATAGGCAAACAGAGTCGACAATCAAAAACATGACTGAAAAACAAGTTGGAACTGTTGTTGAAACTCAGCTTGATGTCAAAGGAGCCGGGAATTTTGTTCGTGTGAAAGTTCGGCTTGATGTGAGGAAGCCGCTGGCTCGATTCGTTTCTATAATCCGTGATGGTGCAAGAGAAGTGTATCCGCTAAAATTTGAAAATATGCCTAGATTTTGTGGAGCGTGTGGTCATATTGGCCATACCCACCTCGAGTGTGGAACAGGTGAGTTTGACGAAGACAAGTTAAAGTGGGGAGAATTTTTGAAAGCAGATTGGGACTCATGGTTTGGCAGAGGTTCTGGAGGTAGGCGAGGAGGTTTTTCTGGACAAGGTATGGGTGATCGAGCTAGCCGTGATAGGTTCGGGGGCCGTGGCCGAGACTGGGCTCCTAGGGGCCGTGGTGATGGCAATAATCCTAGCTGGCGTTTTAATGCCCTACCATACGTCGATGGACGGGTACCAGCAGCTGGTGAACTGAAGAATCCTTCTAATGCGGGTCAAGTGAAAGAATCTGAAACTGATGATACTGCCTCTAGTCCAGGAAAGAAAGATATGGAGGTCGACAAGCAGGGCAATCTCAACTCATTAGCAAAACGTGCTCTAAATATGGAAAATGTGGGTCTTACGGATACAGGAGCTCTGGCTATCAATCCCGGGGGAGAGGCGATGGCAAATGATGAAAATTTGGTACCGGTTGTGGAAGAGACGGACAAAGATCGTGCTAAGCGCACCAAGAAGGACGGAGCTAACTCCTCTTCACTAGGATCGGCGGGGTCACTTGAGGGCCCTGTCCGGTCGCAATGAGGATTTTGGGCTATAACTGTCAGGGTTTGGGGAATGACCCGACAGTTCGCGCGCTTATGGATATTAATAGGCGCTATTCCCCCGAGGTGATGTTTTTGTCGGAGACTCATCTCGATAGTTATCCGGCTGAGTGTCTTCGTAGAAGACTACAAATGGACTTCAAGATTGTTAACCCCACTACATCCCGTAGTGGAGGGGTTATTTTGTTCTGGAAAAAAGAGGTAAAGATCGAACAAATTTATTCACATCCAAATTATATTGATGTTAAGGTTAAAGAAAATCCCTCTAAGGTCTGGAGGCTTACGGGCATTTATGGAGAACCAAAATGGGAGGACAAACATATTACTTGGGATAGATTGAGAAGTCTAAAGAATGATGCTAACCTTCCGTGGGTTGTGTTAGGTGATTTTAATGAGATTTTGTTCTCCGATGAAAAAGAGGGTGGTAATCCTCGCCCTCTTAACTATATGCAAGCTTTCCAGGATGCTTTGTCTGATTGCGGTTTGGAAGATATGGGCTTTTCGGGTGACATATTCACATGGAAAAGAGGACGTATTAGAGAAAGGCTGGATCGTCTTTGTGGCAAATGGGGATTGGTTGACTATGCACCAGGGGGCTAGGTTGCAGCATCTGGAGTATGCTCGTTCTGATCACCGCCCCTTGCTACTAGATACTGATTTTGTGCCAGTTATAATGCAAAGTAACAGATCAAAAAAGTTTGAGGCAAAGTGGCTGAAGGATAAACAGTTCAGCCAGGTGGTCGAGCGATCTTGGGCCGAGGCCTCTTTAGCGGTCCAGGAGGGTGGCGTGCTAGCCAAGCTAGCCCATCTGCATGGCACGTTGCATGCGTGGGACACGTCGATTAACAAAGAACCGAGGAGGAAGCTGAGGGAAGCTCAGCGTGATCTTGATAAAACTATGAGGGGTCCGATGGATGAGGAGAATGAAACCAAAGCGAAAGAATTGGCAACGGTGATAGAACTGCTCCTCGAACAAGATGAAATTCATTGGCTTCAACGTTCTAGGGCCAATTGGCTCAATCAAGGGGACCGTAATACCTCATTTTTTCATAATTTTGCTTCAGCCAGGCGCAAAAAAAATTATATTAAGCGCCTGAAAAATGACAGTGGTGACTGGATTGAAGGTACGGATTCGCTCCAGCCACATATTTTACTTTATTTTGCTAACCTTTTCTCCTCTGAGGTTAATGCAACGGATCCTGTATTCTTGGATAAAATTATTCCTAAAGTAACACAACAAATGAATGAGCAACTTATGGCCCCTTTCTCGGCTGATGATGTGAAAAAAGCTGCTTTCAGTATTGGGGATCTTAAGGCTCCTGGCCCTGATGGACTTCATGCTATCTTCTATAAAAAAAATTGGAACATCTGTGGTACGGAGATTACTCAGGAAATTCTGCAAGCTCTCAGTTCTGGAGTAATACCTGATGGGTGGAATGATACAACAATTGTTCTAATTCCCAAGATTGATGACCCAGAGTTGGTTTCTCAATTTCGCCCAATCAGTCTGTGTAATGTGATCTATAAGATTATCTCAAACATGCTTGCTCTCAGACTCAAGATGATTTTACCTGATGTTATTTCGCCAATGCAAAGTGCTTTTGTTCCCGGGAGGCTCATCACGGATAATGTCTTGGTTGCTTATGAATCTATCCATGCTATCAAAAATAAAAGGGCTGGGGTGAATGGATATTGTCTTTGTTAAATTGGATATGCATAAAGCATATGACAGAGTGGAGTGGATTTTTCTTGAAAATATGATGCGGAAGCTAGGATTTGGTGATGGTTGGATAACTCTAATGATGGCTTGTGTCAGGTCTGTGAGATATCAAGTTCGTTTTAATTCAGAGGAGACAAATTCTTTTATTCCCACTAGAGGGCTCCGGCAGGGAGACCCTCTCTCTCCTTATTTGTTCCTTTTATGTGCAGAGGGTTTATCTAGCCTCTTGCTGCATGAAGAAGAAGTTGGTGGCATTGATGGGGTTCGGGTGTGCAGAAATGCACCGTCAGTTTCACACCTTTTATTTGCTGATGATTCCCTTATTCTCATGAAGGCGGATATGAACAATGCAACTTCCTTGCAGCGAGTGCTTGATACTTATTGCGCGAATTCGGGGCAGCTAGTGAGTTTACCTAAATCAAGTGTTTTCTTCTCTCCAAATACCAATGTTCTGATGAGAGCTGAAATCTGTGTAGAGCTGCATATTGATACTGAGGCTCTATCGGATAAATATTTGGGGCTTCCTGCTTTGGTGGGGGCGGATAGAAGTGATAGTTTTGAAAATTTTATTGAGAGAATTATTAAGCGTATAAATGGATGGAAAGAGAAGCTTCTTTCTATAGGTGGGAAAGAGATCCTCCTAAAAGCTGTGGCCCAAGCTATTCCGGTTTATGCTATGTCTGTCTTTCTTATCCCTAAGGGGGTGTGCAAAAGGATGATGGACGCTATATCAAAATTTTGGTGGGAGGATGATGAGAACACAAACAAGATGAATTGGTATGCCTGGTGGAAATTGTGTTTCCCTAAAAATGAAGGGGGCATGGGTTTTAGAGACTTTCATTCTTTTAATTTGGCTATGTTGGGGAAACAAGTCTGGAGATTGGTCTCTAACCCAACGTCCTTGTGTGCTCGGGTTTTAAGTGCCAAATACTATCCTAATGGTGATATCCTAAAGGCTGGTCCTAAGGGAGGCTCCTCTTTTACTTGGCAAAGTTTGGTGGGAAGCATTCCAACTTTCAAGAGGGGGTATATTTGGCGAGTTGGCGATGGCGAAAAGATAAATATCTGGCAGGACCCCTTGATCCCCTCGAGTCATGATAGAAAAGTTACCACGCTAAGGGGGAATACAGTATATACAAAAGTTTGTCAACTTATAGACCCCATTTCTGGTCAGTGGGATGTATCTCTGCTGAGAAGTATTTTTAATCAGATTGATGTTGATCGTATTCTGCGGATCCCATTGAATTCTCAAGGTTTTGGAGATTTTATTGCGTGGAGTTTTAGCACTCACGGTATGTATACAGTGCGTTCGGCTTATCACCTTCAGTGGCGTCATCACTTTGGCGCAACAGGAAGAAGCCTTGCCTTGCCAGGTACCTCGATTGTTAATCCAGTGTGGAAAACTCTATGGAAACTTTCTCTCCCGGGTAAGATTAAAATTTTTGTTTGGAGAGCTCTGCATGGTATTCTCCCTCTGAAAAGTATATTAGTGAATCGTCATATCGGCTCCTCGGGACAATGCCCAGTCTGTAATACGGGGCCTGAAGATATAGCTCACCTTCTTTTCACTTGCCCAAAGGCTATTGAGGTTTGGTCTGCGCTTGGTATTTCTCATGTGGTTGAAGATGCCCTGCTTTGTGATCGGGCTGGGTCAGCTGTTATCGAGCACATTCTCTGTAAAGATGAACAAGAGTATCAGAATCTTGATTTGGGTCTGAAGGAGACAATGATGGTTGCATGTTGGTATATTTGGTGGCTAAGAAGAAGGAGAACTCATGATGAAGAGGTCCCTCCGGTGAATAGATGTATGATTTCAATTCTCTCTATCACGTCTAATGCTAAGGTGGGTCCAAAGGGCCACTCGACGGGTGCTGTTTGGGTTAAACCAAAGCCGAGGTATGTGAAACTAAATGTTGATGCATCATTTCATGTGGATTCTCGAGCAGGTGCGGTGGGAGCTATTTTACGTGACTCTCATGGAAGGTTTCTAGCTGCTTCAACAAAGTACGTACCCTATGTTGGCTCGGTAGCGGAGGCGGAAGCTATTGCTATGAAGGAGGGACTGTGGTTGGCAAATAGGAAGGGGTGTAATGCTATTCTTGCCGAATCGGACTCTCTGGAAAGAATTGAGGCGCTGTCTGGACCAGGAAACTGGTGGACAGGTTCAGCTGCCATTTATGCGGACTGCATTGATTTGGCCCTTGAGATCGGAGATGTTTCTTATGCTCATTGTCCAAGAGAAGCGAATAAAACTGCTCATGAGTTAGCTAGAGTTTGTTTCATAGATGAAATTCCTTGTAATTGGGACGATGATCCCCCTAGCTTCCTTCTTCGTAGCCTTCTTGATGATGTAAACGAACTATGATTGAAAGGCGGCAAGTTTCTGACGTACTCTTTTCCTTCCAGGGTACCTAAGGGAGCTGAAAGGTTTTTAATGAGGCGGCTTGCTGTCCTAATATATGGTGTTTAAATTTCCAAAAAAAAGGTATGAGTCACACATTGCCATGCTTTTGTTACTACCACATTGGTCGCAACATTTTCCTACCATCTTTATTCGAATTCTTCGTTATTCCAGTAATAATTAACAAAACAGTTAGTGCTAGATAGGACGTGTCGCGCGCTCCAGGACGAAGGTGCTCGTCCGACCGGCGGCTCAGGCGATGCCGGCGGTGAGCCCGAGCGCGACGGTCGCCAAGCGGCCGTACTCCCTGTCGTGCTCGGTGGCGACGGCGGGGACACTCCGCTGCTCCTCCTCCCCCTTCCACGCGTCCTCGCACCGCTCCGCCGCGCCCAGCGCCGCCGCGATCTGCTCCACGGCCCGCCCGTACACGCGCGCCCGGATGTTGTCCAGCGCGTCCCGCAGCACGTCGGTGGCGGCCCCGTACACCTCCAGGCAGTGGCCCAGCCTGGCCCGCGCGCGCGGGGACTCCTCCGCCTCGCCCAGCCCGTCGAACCTCGCCTCCGTCGCCGCCGCGTGCTCGATCGCCATCCGCGTCGCCGCCGCCGCCAGCGCGTGCATGTCCGCCGCGTCCCGCCGGATCTGCGGGTCCGAGGACAGGGACGAGACGCAGTGGGCGTAGTCCACGGCCGAGTCCCGGCTCGCCGCGCCCCGGCACGCCTCCTCGATCCCCGCCCGCGCCGTCGTGGCCAGGAAGAGGACGAGCACCGCCGCCGCCACCGCCGCCATGAAGCTGCGGTTGAGTTCCTGATGCGTGGCCATGCTTCCCCGGTCGTGCTGCGGGAGCGTGCGCTCGCGCCATGGTATTTATGTATGAGCTCGTGAGGTGAGGATTCGTCAATGGAGGACGACGCAGGTGGCGCGCATGCCAAGACAGGTTAATTCTGTCGTTGAATCATTCAGAATTCCAGATGGAGATCGTTCGTCATTGCTAATTTTGTCATGAGCAAAACCAGCGGTTCGTCGAGGCTCCTATATATAGTAGATAGATCCGGCACCACAAGTAGTTCAGTAACTGATCATAGCATTCATCGACCAGGGCGCCATTGTTAAGACAGATTCAGCAGGAGCAATCTGCTATGGTACAATGTCAATTTCAAGAGTAAACTCAGCCAAGAGGCAAGCCATGGCTGCTACTCGGAGCTTGGAAGATGATAATACATGGCATGCACGGCGGTGTGTCAATCCGGACCAGGTTCTCTTAACAGATAATATGTACAGATCAGATTCACACTCTCTCCTGCTGCTCTGCCACGTCTCCCTGACCAGCTGCTACCTGCACGGGCACCGGCTTCACCGGAGCCGCCGAGGCTGCGGCGGCAGCTTCCTCCCTCTTGCCCCACAGGACAAGGTAGAGCCCCATGATCACCAGCACTGACCCCAGCACACTGCAACATCATATCATCATCAAGTCAACACCAAATCACCACTGATGGAGCTCACTGCCTGCTGCAATCTAGACACAACATTCTGACGAGAAATAGCAATGTTCAGAATGGCTGGCTGACCTTCCGAGGTAGAGTGGCTCATGGAGGAAGAAAAGGTCGATGCCGGCGACAAACATCTGGGACAGCGGGCTGAAGGCCGCGGTGAACACCGGGCCCCTCTTCTCCACGCAGTACGTCAGCAGGAGGTACCCGATCCCAGAAGCCACCACGCCACAGTACACGACGGCGGCGATCTCCACGGTGCCCCTGAGCTTCCACATCTCCACGGTGATCCGCTGCGTTGACAGCGCCAGCGCCCCCGCCTGTACGAAGCTGAGCAGGGACATGACAGCTGTGGCAGAGTACACTGCAGGGTACCTTCGCATGAGCAGACGCTGCAGCAGCAGCCACACCGCAAAGCCGACGACGTTGGCCAGCATCGACACTGAGCCCAGCACCCATCGCACCGCGCTGGCGTGCCCATGGTCGTTAACGTCGCTGGACACGACCACTGGGGTGCTGGGTGGAGAGGATGCTAAATGGTGGTGGTGGGTGAGGGATGTGCCCTTGTAGAAGGTGAGCAGCATGGCTCCGGTGAGGGACACCAGAGTGCCTGATATCTTGGCGCTTCCTGACTTGCTCCTCACCTCTAGGGCCTCATACCTACAAAATTTTGGATTAAATTATTTCCTTGCTGTTCAAATTATGTTCATGGCTCATGAGTGTGCAATGCAACTAGCTTATGCAAAAAATCATGGTTCTGAAAATATGTGTTCAATAATTTCTGTTCAGATACGAGATGCCGATCAATTTTCTACTCCCTTGTCATAATATAATATATTGGTACATCCAATATACATCTTATATTATGGGACGGAAGGAATATATATATAGTAGGATTCAAGCCGCTTCATAAAGTTGAGGTTTTTTCTTTTGGTGTTGGTCCATTTCAAGATGCTGCCATGTGAAAACACATATAAAAGTATTGACACGGAATCAAACCTAGCTATTAGGATCTTATAGTTTATTTCAAGATGATGCTCTACTAGTTTAATTAATGAAAATACAGTTGAAATTATTCAGATAGAATCAATTGAACTTCCAAAGTAGACATGTAGTACATAGAAGTATATGAAACTTTGCACCTCACCTACAAGAAAGAAACCTTCTTTTCACAGAAGTGTCTTTTTGGCACCAAAAAAAAGAAGGAACATTACCCGAAAGCGAGTGATATCAAGAAGGTAACCACTGGGAGCAGATTCGAGAAAGTTGCAGCAAATGTTGCTGTTGTGTACTCCAATCCGACGAAGAGCGTGTACTGAAGCAGCACCGGACCGAGGATTCCACTAAGGAACATGTACACAAAGACCTCAGCAGTGAACTTTGGTCTTCTCTTTCTGAAAGAAGAAGAAAAAAAGGCAGTGCATGTGCATGATCAGCAGCAGTGCAATACCAGCGACAACTACTGGTACGAGTAGGCTTTATCACGATGATTTATTTGCCTTTGCTTTTTGATAGTAATGACGGTACCTTTCCTTGAAGTAGGCAATGGGGCCAAGGAATACAGTGGCCAGCATCTGCCTGAAAGTGATGAGGACCAGCCGGTTCATCCCCTGGTTCAGCGCCTGCTTGAGAAGCGCAGTCATGACGGCAATCACGATGTTCGTGACCACCATCGCTGCTGTTGGCATCCATTGCTCCATGCATCCTGCACTCCACATTCTCGGTCTGTCTGCGTTGATGATCTGATGTGCAATTTGTTTTGGGTTATGCCATGGCTTTTATAAGGGTTGTGACTGAAGAGGTCCTGAAAATTGGCATCTGCAGGCATGTTTCCGATTGCGGCTTTGCTTTCGCACACGTGACCGAGAACTAAAACATGGCCCAAGAGGAAGGAGGACAATGGTTGTGTCCTGACATCAGAATGTCTGAATAATTGTGGAAATTTCTCGAGCAAATTGCACAACCAGCTGAATCGAATAGCTGCCTTTATTACACAGTGCAGCGGAACAAAGTAAAGCTCTGTCCCTCTTTTTTCCAGTTTCTAGCAAGCAAAATATAACCTGTGATCCTTCCTGCATGGCCTTCTTCTACTGTAGAGCATTAGATGCTGTCTTAGCACTGAAAATTGTAGCATGAGCCCATTTTAGGGTCTACAAAGAACAATGTAGAGAAACACCTTCCCATGGGCATGTTCCAAGATCCAATGCCCACTGCCTCTTCTTTGATGAGCAAAAGATATCTTTGTGGCCTAATCAAATCACAAAGCATTGATTCGATAGCGGCCCTCAAAGGACGGTGGGGCAGTCGTACGAATAGAAGTGTGGAGAATATTTCCTTTCCTTTTCTTTTATTTTCTTTCTTGTCATGTTCAATGTGACAGATCGAGATGTTCTAACGTGTTGAGATGTGGGCAGCTTATGCCGCCACTTCCATCGCCTGCAGAATCTGGGGCTAAATTCAGGCATATTGCCATGGAAATTAGTCCGACATATCGCTTCGTAGTGTGAGGAAAAACACATCCGACAACTGCACTAATGGTAGTACTGTATACTATTACTCTTGGTTATACCATATAGGTTTTAGGAAACTAAGGAGGAATCTATGCGGCAGTTTGACAACCAAACAATGGCATAGTTTGGTCCTCATGATTTGGTTTGCTTCTCCTTATCCTCTTCCTCTTCCTCTTCCTCTTCTTTGACAGATGCTACTGTCACTGAGGCATCCCTGTTCTTTCCCCACAGCAGAATATAGAGGCCCATGATCATCAGTATGGATCCCAGTACACTGAAATGATATAACAAAAATACAAAAGATGATGCCATTTAGACCAGCCATTGCAATTCTGGAAATGTAAATTTACGATAACTCGCTCAGAAACTTAAAAGGTTAGCACGATTTCAGTAACATGGTACCATCTTGATTTAACAACTGAGGCAAGTAAGGTTCACCTTCCAAGGTAGATGTTCTCATGGAGAAAGAAGAAATCAATTATGGCAACCATGATCTGGATGATAGGGATGAAGGATGAAGTGAACACCGGCCCTCTTTTTCGACACACCATGTCATTATTACATATCCTACTCCAGACCCCAAAATTCCCTGTAACATATGAAAAAGTGGTTTTGTTTTGTTCAGTCAATTCTCTGCAGAGTTTTCTTAACTAACTTTAATGAATTGTAACGGGATGATCTTACTGTATATAGAACAGTAACAATTTCCACTGTCTGTTTGAGGACCCACACCGATTTCCGCCTCTGTATCGCCACCGTCAGTCCCCCGCCCTGCATGGAGCTGATGAGGAACATGTATGCAGTGCTGGAATAGAGTGCTGGGTACTTCTTAGTGAGCTTGGACTGCAGCAGGAGCCAGAAGGAAAAGCACAGGCAGTTTGCCAGTAATGCTAGAGTGCCCAGCGTCCAGCTTTTCTTGCCAGATTCTGTTGTTGCTTCTGCATGCTGGCTTGAAAGCACAGATTGGTCACCTTGGTGTGTCAAGGCCACACCCTTGTAGAGGGTAAGAAGCATGACGCCGGCGAACGACATGAGTGTCCCGGTGATCTTCGCTACTCCTGCCTTGCTCTTTATGTTCAGTGACTCCACCCTGCATCCATGAGTAGCATTCCAAAAGGTTTCAGATAACATTAGGAAGAACAAGGTGCATGAAAGTTACCAGGAAAATTTTGAAAATTGGCACACCTTAGCAAGACAGCAATGATGAAAGTGAGCACAGGAGCTAAGTTCGTAAAAGTTATGGCAAATGTTGCTGTTGTGTATTGCAACCCGTAGAAAAAGGTATACTGAGAGAGAGCCGCGCTAAATGGGAGGAAAAACACAAGAAAAGGAAATGATGAGTTAAGCTTTAAGTAGAATCATATCTGGGAGGACATTAGCCAGGTCACTGTACAAATATGAGGAAGTGACATTTGTGAAGTTATGCTTGAAACCATACCCTAGCGCTGCGCTGAAGAAGAGGTATATGAGGATCTCCAGTGTGAGCTTAGGCCTTGTGGTCCTGAGAAAACAACGGTAATGTCAATTTATAGCCCAATTCTGAAATCTTATCAAATGCTTTGAATTAAATTTATGTACCGTTCTTTGAAAAATGCAATCGGAGAAAGGAAGACTGTGGCCACCAGTTGTCGCAGCGTGATGAGTACTAGACGGTCAAGCCCCTCCTCGAGGGCCTTCTTGATCAAGGCCGTTGTCACGGCAGAGATGAGGTCAAAGACCAGCATTGCGATCACCGGTTTCCACTCAGCAATGTGCGCCATCCCCCACATTGGTGCAGCTGAATCTTTCACACCCTTCACTTATATTGCCATGACAATGCTCTTGTCATGGACTACTTATAGGCAATATTTTACTATGTGGAGACCCTTCTGAAAATTAAAGAGATCTCGTGGAGGATACGCGACAATGACCCTTTTACCCTCCAAAAAAGGTTCCAATGCTCTTCTCATCGAGTACTTATTGGCATGAAACAGTCCATCCTCACATGAACTTTTTTCGCAGTGCCATAAGATGATACTGACATGAATTGTCAGGATATTTCCTCTATTGCTGAGCTAGCGGTGGCAGTGGAAGCATCAACCAGAAGGATCCCACTGTTTGCACACTTTGGTGAGTTTGGCAGGTTCCTGTTTGGACTACAAACTTGACCCTATTCCCATCATGGTAAGGGTGCAAAGCTGTTCAGTTGTGCAAAAAAGGCGGCACCATCCCATCCGATCCAATCCAAAGGAAAAGCAGGATGGTGAGTTGTAAGTGGAGTGATCACCTAGTATGAAAGCTCCCCGTCTCATCCATGTCCCTTGAAAATTGGAGCAACAGAAAGACGGAGGGCCGAGCTCAGCTCCCAATTGCAGAGAAGGAACAACGAAAGCAGGTTTTCGCAATGCGGCATTGCCCATGGTGGAACTGCACTTGGCTGTCACAGCATTTTTACTTCATGATCAGGAAATGGCCAGCGAGCCAGAGCTAGCTCCTAGATGCAGCAGGGAAGAATAATCTCCATCGCCGACAACCGCTAGTAGATCCAGACCGGTGCGGTGACACCAAATTCCCCGAGATCAGATGTAGTCTATGCACATTATGCGGCGAGCATCAACCCACTTGTTACTTTCAGTTGAGACGACGCTACCGCCACTTGTCCACTTGTTTCTACTGCAGGGGGTGGATTCAGACAAGCTGCTGAATTATGCACATCCAAAGTATAGCATGACTGTTCAGGTAACTAATTCACATACAACTAGCTACTCTGTTCAGGCACCAGTATGGTAAAATTCAGGATAGTTCAATGAACATTCTTGTTTGAACTGATTTGCAGATCACAGTCTGAGCCACACATGCAGCCATATCCCTTTTAAGGCTTTAGCTTCTTGCAAGGACAGATAGATGGAACTGTGTGGTGTTGTCCCAATCACAGTACATGCCCTAACCTAAGAAAGCACGTTAAGCAGCAAAGAAAAAGAAAGCACTGGCTTTATCCATAGGCCTATGGTTGAGCAAAGTGCTGAGCCTCCTCCATGCTGAAACAAAAGGTAGCTTTAACCTGCCACAAAAGTTTTCAAAAAAGAAAAGAGAAGGATTTGCATTTGTGCTTTTGGAGAAAAAGAAAAGCAAAATGATTGTATATATCAGAGCAGCATCTTAGAAAGAGAGGTTTAACTAGTATGATTGGCCTAGTGCCCAATGTAATCTAGCACAGATTTGATGCTGACCTTAAATATCTGATATATTAGTGTAGTGTCAGTCAGTCTCATGGTTAACCTTAATCAGATGCCAAATTTAGTGGTTAATTTATCTTTTTGTATTGAGAAGTCAGACAGTAAAAGCAGCAAAGGAGAACAAGTATATTTTTCCAAGTGTTTTTAATATTTTCACATGCAGAATAAAGGAGCCCAATTTCTGCTGTCTTGTTTGGGCAAAATGAGCATGTGATGACTGTACCAGTACTACTGGGCTTTTTGGGCCTGATGCTGGCTGTAAATTTTGGGCCTACTCTTGAAGATGATCCGCTGTGCGGGTACTCCTGTTCGCATGGACAACGGGCCGTCTCTTGAGTCTGCAAATTCCTGTTCTGTATTTTTACGTACTCGTACTCGTACGTGTATTTGAATCTGAGAGGGAGGGAAGGAAGTATGTGCTGCTCCGTTATTCAACATGTACATCTCCTGGACACGTACGCACTCGTGTTTACAAAGCTGTTATGTATAATCTTTACCTACTAATAAAGGAAGTAAGGTTTCTCCCTTATTTTTTCGTCCGTTTTAAATTTGCCTATACTTTGTGATAGAAATTACGGTGAGTGCCACCGGTTAGATGAAAACAGTTCGGCTATTTTCCGTCGCGCTAGGATCTGGTGTCTCGATCATGCATGGGCCAGCTAGCTGAGTTCGTAAGCCTGGTATGGGCCGAAACCAAAAGTCACTCGTCAAGCTCCATCCCACCTAATGGACGCCTGGATATTTTGCGCTAAAAATAGTCCCACATCGCTTTGTTATAACGAGCTCGGCTGGTTTATATACGTCAAATTTGCTGGAAACAACAAGCCTCGTTACTAAGATCTGATCATAGAATGCTTCCAAAAAAAGAGAGATCCGATTAAAAAGTGCTGGGTGGCCGCAGTTTGCAGATAAAGGGGACGAAGTATGGCACGAAAGATGGAAAGGAAAACAAAGCCTCAGAGGCTGAGAAAACGTGTCACATCCTATCCTGCTGGTGGGGAGTGGGGATCGGGATGCAAAGTAAAGGACGCGCACGACTCCCTCCCCAATCTGGCCACATATAAGGAAAACTACTTTTTCATGTTTCACACGTCCTTTGTGGTAAATCAGTAAATCTGAAATGGTATTCCAAAAGTTAAAAACTACTATGGTTTAAAAATAATTGCCTAGCAAATACATTTATTTCTGACAATTATTTTATATCTGAGGGTGTACATTCTGAACAGTTTATTTGTGCCAGTCACATAGGTTGCCTCGATTTATAGTGGGGCGCAGCGTTAACGTGTACCTATCGTGCTAGCGATAGCACGGAGGATTACTATGTGCTGAGCGAAAAAAGCTCTACATATGCACTCTCTTCGATTTTGTTATTTCCAACGATATTTTTACCAACTTAGCGCGAGAGCGACGATTAGATGTGTGTCTTACTGCTACGCATGCCGTCCCATATGGAGGAAAACCACCATTTTCTTGATGGTGGGACGAGAACCGCCAAAAAAGCTATCTTAAGATAACACGAGTCAATGAAAAATAAGCTAATTATTTTTACGTCTCCGTTACCGCATCAAAATATAAACTCAAATCCAATAATAAAATTATTTTTCACCTAACTAATATTATTCAATTAATAAAAACCAAACTGGAGCAACACAACCACAAACTTACTTACTTATGAAATATCAATCCGCCATCTATCGATAGTGACGGTGGAAGATAAGGATGTAACTTGCGATAGTGAAGGCACTAGCTGTTGTGGAAAATACATATGGCACAAAATTACCTAAAATTGTTGAATCATAAAATTAACCCGTAGCAACGTACGGGCTTTTGTGCTAGTTCTTTTAAAGAACATAAAACTGGTACCTGTGAACATTTTTCCAAAAGCCAACAATATTTTGTCAAGCTCAGTAACATTTTTTTTGGATCGATGAACACATTTTTTGAAACCTTTTTTTTAACGGTGAACCTTTTGTGGCATCCATGAATTTTTTTAATTTTGTGACCGTTATTCTACAACTCATGAACTATTTTTTGGACATGTGAAAGTATTTTATTCAAACCCGTGAACATTTTTTTGGACTCTTTTTTTTGAAATGGAAATTGTATTCCACTAAACTTGTTGCCCAGCAATATCGCTGGCAACCAAACCGATTACAAACTCAGCAGGATCATCCATAGATGAAGGAACACTAGCCTCATAACCATACTGTGCCAGGCTATGAACCACTTTATTACAACCACGGGGACATAAAAGAAAATCTGCATGATCAAAATGCAGTATGCTTAAACTTCTCGCCTCACGTATCAGGACTCCAGTACTCGCAAGATCAAAACCTCCATTCTTAATTGCATTAACCAGCGTGCAAGAGTCAGACTCAAACTTCACTTGATATATCCCCAGATTAGCCGTGGCTTCAATTGCATCAACACACGCGCTCGCTTCTGCCTGTAGAGCGCCGTGGAGATGGTACAACTTACCTGCACCCGTGCAATGACTGTCCCGGTATCAGACCTCACAACGAAACCGAAAGCACCATCTTGATTCTCGTTTATAAAAGAAGCATCAAAATTGACCTTTGCATAATCAGGTGGCGGTAACTCCCACTTGCACATGGGCATTTTATGGTGATAGTCTCCTTATGCTCAGGTGTGAATTCACGGTCATGTTTATTCACAAGGAAGCACAGGTCATCCGTCAATTTTCTGGCCTCACGTGCATTAGTTTTGTTCCTGCGTGTCCACCAATCCCACAGAAGCACATCGATCTTCAGTGTCTATACATGCTGAAGTACTTCCCGGGCATTTGAGTGGTGCAGAAGTTCCAGTCTGACATGTTCAAGGTCTAGCTGCTTCCAGACATGTTTTACATACCTACATCTGAGGAACGAGTGTCTAACTCCACACCTTTTCTCTGAATGTTCATACGCGTTGGCAGACTATTGTGGGAAAAACGCCAAAGGAAAATCTTAACCTTCCCAGGCACATCCAGAATTCCAGATGTTATTCCATTCCTTCACTGGAGTTTGAATAGCAGCCGTAGAAGTGCCCGCGTTTCTGTTAGCTTTCACTTCCCGAATACTGATAGCCAGCTGGTACGTAGATTTAACACTGAAAACACCCTTGCTATCATAGTGCCAGGCTATCCAATCCTCCATGCCAGGCCGAACTGGGATAGATAGGATGTCTCGAGTATCTTCAGCCGTGAAATTATCACGAATCAGCTCCTCATCCTATTGCTCAGTGATCGGATTGATCAACTCGCTCACTGTAGAGATGATGGATAAACCCCTCGTCGCTACTGGCCTCCTGGTCGTACCCCGTGGAATCCATGGGTCCAACCATGCATTGATATGCTCCCCGTCGCCCACTCTCCAGACCACACCTTCCTTCAAAAGCTGCACACCTCGCAAAATACTGCGCCATGAATAGGACATCCCCGGTGATGGCGTGTAACTCACACGTTCGTTGGGAACCCCAAGAGGAAGGTATGATGCGCACAGCAGCAAGTTTTCCCTCAGAAAGAAACCAAGGTTTATCGAACCAGGAGGAGCCAAGAAGCACGTTGAAGGTTGATGGCGGCGGGATGTAGTGCGGCGCAACACCAGGGATTCCGGCGCCAACGTGGAACCCGCACAACACAACCAAAGTACTTTGCCCCAACGAAACGAGTGAGGTTGTCAATCTCACCGGCTTGCTGTAACAAAGGATTAACCGTATTGTGTGGAAGATGATTGTTTGCAAGAAAACAAGTAAAAACAAGTATTGCAGCAGATTTGTATTTCGAGTATTAAAGAATGGACCGGGGTCCACAGTTCACTAGAGGTGTCTCTCCCATAAGATAAAAGCATGTTGGGTGAACAAATTACAGTCGGGCAATTGACAAATAAAGAGGGCATAACAATGCACATACATGTCATGATAAATATAGTGAGATTTAATTGGGCATTACGACAAAGTACATAGACCGCCATCCAATCGCATCTATGCCTAAAAAGTCCACCTTCGAGGTTATCGTCCGAACCCCTTCCAGTATTAAGTTGCTAAGCAACAGACAATTGCATTAAGTATGGTGCGTAATGTAATCAACAACTACATCCTCGGACATAGCATCAATGTTTTATCCCTAGTGGCAACAGCACAACACAACCTTAGGGGTTTCTGTCACTCCCCAGATATCAATGCAGGCATGAACCCACTATCGAGCATAAATACTCCCTCTTGGAGTTACTAGCATCAACTTGGCCAGAGCCTCTACTAATAACAGAGAGCATGCAAGATCATAAACAACACATAGGTAATAACTTCATAATTAACATAACATGTGATGTCTACGTTCCCCCTCCTTTCCTGTAGACAGTGTTGGGCCTCCAAGAGCAGAGGTTTGTAGAACAGCAGCAAGTTTCCCTTAAGTGGATACCCAAGGTTTATCGAACTCAGGGAGGAAGAGGTCAAAGATATCCCTCTCATGCAACCCGGCAACCACAAAGCAAGAAGTCTCTTGTGTCCCCAACACACCAAATAGGTGCACTAGTTCGGCGAAGAGATAGTGAAATACAGGTGGTATAAATAAGTATGAGCAAGTAGCAACGGTGCCGTAAAAGTGCTTGGCGTGTAGTTGATGGTGGTGGTATTGCAGCAGTAGTAACGCAAGAAAACAAGAAACAAGCAAGTAGTAACTCAGCAGTAGTAACGCAGCAATAGTAAACAAGCGATAGTAACTCGGCGAGTAGTAACGCAACGAGTAGTAAACAAGCAGTAGTAACTCAGCAGTATTTAGGAACAAGGCCTAGGGATTACACTTTCACTAGTGGACACTCTCAACATTGATCACATAACAGAATAGATAAATGCATACTCTACACTTTTGTTGGATGATGAACACATTGCGTAGGATTACACGAACCCTCAATGCCGGAGTTAACAAGCTCCACAATAATGCTCATGTTTAAGTAACCTTTAGTGTAAGATAGATCAACGCTACTAAACCAAGTACTAGCATAGCATGCACACCGTCACCTTCATGCATATGTAGGAGGAATAGATCACATCAATATTATCATAGCAATAGTTAACTCCATAATCTACAAGAGATCATGATCATAGCATAAACCAAGTACTAACACGGTGCACGCACTGTCACCTTTACACACATGCAGGAGGAATAAACTACTTTAATAACACATCACTAGAGTAGCACATAGATAGTAGTGATACAAACATGCTGCAATCATAAAGAGATATAAATAAGCACCTCACTATGCCATTCAATGAGTAAGTATTCTGTGAAATCTAGCCTAAGAGACCCACACGGTGCACACACTCGTCACCTTTACACACGTGGGACGAGGAGTCTCCGGAGATCACATAAGTAAAACTCACTTGACTAGCATAATGACATCTAGATTACAAGCATCATCATATGAATCTCAATCATGTAAGGCAGCTCATGAGATTATTGTATTGAAACACATAGGAGAGAGATGAACCACATAGCTACCGGTACAGCCCCGAGCCTCGATGGAGAACTACTCCCTCCTCATGGGAGCAGCAGCGGTGATGAAGATGGCGGTGGAGATGGCAGCGGTGTCGATGGAGAAGCCTTCCGGGGGCACTTCCCCGCTCCGGCAGGGTGCCGGAACAGAGATCCTGTCCCCCAGATCTTGGCTTCGCGATGGCGGCGGCTCCGGCAGGTTTCGTGGGTTTCGTCAATTGGTATCGGGTTTTCCGGTCCGGGGGCTTTATATAGGCGAAGAGGCGGCGCCGGGGGTCGAAGGGCTGGCCAAACCCTAGGGGGCGCGGGCCCCCCTAGGCCGCGCCGTGGCATGGTGTGGTGGGCTCCGTGCCCCCCTCCGGTCCCTCTCGTGTGTTCCGGATGCTTCCGGGGATTCTAAGATCTTTGGCGTTGATTTCGTCCGATTCCGAGAATATTTCGTTACTAGGATTTCGAAACCAAAAACAAGCAGAAAACGAGAACCGGCACTTCGGCATCTTGTTAATAGGTTAGTTCCGGAAAATGCACGAATATGACATAAAGTGTGCATAAAACATGTAGATAACATCAATAATGTGGCATGGAACACAAGAAATTATCGATACGTTGGAGACGTATCGGCATCCCCAAGCTTAGTTTCGCTCGTCCCGAGCGAGTAAAACGATAACAAAGATAATTTCGGAGTGACATGCCATCATAAACTTGATCATACTATTTGTAAAGCATATGTAGAGAATGCAGCGATCAAAACAATGTATATGACATGGGTAAACAACTGAATCATAAAGCAAAGACTTTTCATGAATAGCACTTCAAGACAAGCATCAATAAGTCTTGCATAAGAGTTAACTCATAAAGCAATAATTCAAAGTAAAAGCATTGAAGCAACACAAAAGAAGATTAAGTTTCAGCGGTTGCTTTCAACTTGTAACATGTATATCTCATGGATATTGTCAACATAGAGTAATATAATAAGTGCAATAAGCAAGTATGTAGGAATCAATGCACAGTTCACACAAGTGTTTGCTTCTTGAGGTGGAGAGAAATAGGTGAACCGACTCAACATTGAAAGTAAAAGAATGGTCCTCATAGAGGAAAAGCATCAATTGCTATATTTGTGCTAGAGCTTTGATTTTGAAAACATGAAACAATTTTGTCAACGGTAGTAATAAAGCATATGCATCATGTAAATTATATCTTATAAGTTGCAAGCCTCATGCATAGTGTACCAATAGTGCCCGCACCTTGTCCTAATTAGCTTGGACTACCTGGATTATCACCGCAATACATATGCTTTAACCAAGTTTCACAAAGGGGTACCTCTATGCCGCCCGTACAAAGGTCTAAGGAGAAAGCTCGCATTTGGATTTCTCGCTTTTGATTATTCTCAACTTAGACATCCATACCGGGACAACATAGACAACGGATAATGGACTCCTCTTTTAATGCTTTAAGCATTTGACAACAATTAATTCTTTTCTCATTAGAGACTTGAGGATATTTGTCCAAAACTGAAACTTCCACCATGAATCATGGCTTTAGTTAGCGGCCCAATGTTCTTCTCTCACAATATGCATGCTCAAACCATTCAACTCAGTGTAGATCGCCCTTACTTCAGACACAACGAACAAGCATAGCAACTCACATGAAATTCAACAATGAGTTGATGGCGTTCCCCAGTAAACATGGTTATCGCACAACAAGCAACTTAATAAGAGATAAAGTGCATAATTACATATTCAATACTACAATAGTTTTTAAGCTATTTGTCCCATGAGCTATATATTGCAAAGGTGAATGATGGAATTTTAAAGGTAGCACTCAAGCAATTTACTTTGGAATGGCTGGAAAATACCATGTAGTAGGTAGGTATGGTGGACACAAATGGCATAGTGGTTGGCTCAAGTATTTTGGATGCATGAGAAGTATTCCCTCTCGATACAAGGTTTAGGCTAGCAAGGCTTATTTGAAACAAACACAAGGATGAACCGGTGCAGCAAAACTCACATAAAAGACATATTGTAAACATTATAAAACTCTACACCGTCTTCCTTGTTGTTCAAACTCAATACTAGAAATTATCTAGACCTTAGAGAAACCAAATATGCAAACCAAATTTTAGCATGCTCTATGTATTTCTTCATTAATGGGTGCAAAGCATATGATGCAAGAGCTTAAACATGAGCACAACAATTGCCAAGTATCACATTACCCAAGACATTTATAGCAATTACTACATGTATCATTTTCCAATTCCAACATATAACAATTTAACGAAGGAGAAACTTCGCCATGAATACTATGAGTAGAAACCAAGGACATATTTGTCCATATGCTACAGCGGAGTGTGTATCTCTCCCATAAAGTGAATGCTAGGATCCATTTTATTCAAACAAAACAAAAACAAAAACAAACCGACGCTCCAAGAAAAAGCACATAAGATGTGGCCGAATAAAAATGTAGTTTCAGGGGAGGAACTCGATAATTTGTTGATGAAGAAGGGGATGCCTTGGGCATCCCCAAGCTTAGACGCTTCAGTCTTCTTGATATATGCAGGGGTGAACCACCGGGTGCATCCCCAAGCTTAGAGCTTTCACTCTCCTTGATCATGTTGCATCATACTCCTCTCTTGATCCTTGAAAACTTCCTCCACACCAAACTCGAAACAACTCATTAGAGGGTTAGTGCACAATATAAATTGACATATTCAGAGGTGACACACTCATTCTTAACACTTCTGGACATTGCATAATGCTACTGGACATTAGTGGATCAAAGAAATTCATCCAACATAGCGAAAGAGGCAATGCGAAATAAAAGGCAGAATCTGTCAAAACAGAACAGTTCGTATTGACGAATTTTAAAATGGCACCAGACTTGCTCAAATGAAAATGCTCAAATTGAATGAAAGTTGTGTACATATCTGAGGATCATGCACGTAAATTGGCATAATTTTCTGAGCTTCCTGCAGGGCAGTGGGCTCAGATTCGTGACAGCAAAGAAATCTGGAACTGCGCAGTAATCCAAATCTAGTACTTACTTTTCTATCAACGGCTTAACTTGGCACAACAAAACACAAAACTAAGATAAGGAGAGGTTGCTACAGTAGTAAACAACTTCCAAGACACAAATATAAAAAAAAGTACTGTAGCAAAATAACACATGGGTTATCTCCCAAGAAGTTCTTTCTTTTTAGCCATTAAGATGGGCTCAGCAGTTTTAATGATGCACTCGCAAGAAATAGTATGTGAAGCAAAAGAGAGCATCAAGAGGCAAATTCAAAACACATTTAAGTCTAACATGCTTCCTATGCATAGGAATCTTGTAAATAAACAAGTTCATGAGGAGCAAAGTAACAAGCATAGGAAGATAAAACAAGTGTAGCATCAAAAATTTCAGCACATAGAGAGGTGTTTTAGTAACATGAAAACTTCTACAACCATATTTTCCTCTCTCATAATAACTTTCAGTAGCATCATGAGCAAACTCAACAATATAACTATCACATAAAGCATTCTTATCATGAGTCTCATGCATAAAATTATTACTCTCCACATAGGCATAGTCAATTTTATTAGTAATAGCGGGAGAAAATTCAACAAAGTAGCTATCATTATTATTCTCATCAAGTGTAGGAGGCATAGTATAATCACAACAAAATTTACTCTCAGCAGTAAGTGGCACCAAAAGACCACTATCATTATCATCATCAGAAATAAGAGGCAAAGTATCATCAAAGAAAATTTTCTCCTCAATGCTTGGGGGACTAAAAATATCATGAAAACCAGCTTCCCCAAGCTTAGAACTTTCTATATTATTGTCAACAATGGTGTTCGAAACGTTCATACTAATATTACTACCAAGCATGCAAAGAAGATTTCATAGGTTTTTTAATTTCCGCATCAAACAATCCATGTTTTAAATCAGGAAATAGAATAAGAAGCTCACTCTTGTACATTATGCCAAACTAGTGTAAACAAGAAACAAAAAGATGCAATTGCAGGATCTAAAGGAAATAGCTTTGAGCACACACACGACGGCGCCGGAAAAATACTTTACCTGGGACCGTAGTATGAGAGCCTTTTTACCTTTCCTCCCCGGCAACGGCGCCAGAAAAGTGCTTGATGTCTACGTTCCCCTCCTTTCCTGTAGACAGTGTTGGGCCTCCAAGAGCAGAGGTTTGTAGAACAGCAGCAAGTTTCCCTTAAGTGGATACCCAAGGTTTATCGAACTCGGGGAGGAAGAGGTCAAAGATATCCCTCTCATGCAACCCCGCAACCACAAAGCAAGAAGTCTCTTGTGTCCCCAACACACCAAATAGGTGCACTAGTTCGGCGAAGAGATAGTGAAATACAGGTGGTATAAATAAGTATGAGCAAGTAGCAACGGTGCCGTAAAAGTGCTTGGCGTGTAGTTGATGGTGGTGGTATTGCAGCAGTAGTAACGCAGTAAAACAGTAAACAAGCAGTAGTAACTCAGCAGTAGTAACGCAGCAGTAGTAAACAAGCAGTAGTAACTCAGCAGTAGTAACGCAGCAGTAGTAAACAAGCAGTAGTAACTCAGCAGTATTTAGGAACAAGGCCTAGGGATTACACTTTCACTAGTGGACACTCTCAACATTGATCACATAACAGAATAGATAAATGCATACTCTACACTTTTGTTGGATGATGAACACATTGCGTAGGATTACACGAACCCTCAATGCCGGAGTTAACAAGCTCCACAATAATGCTCATGTTTAAGTAACCTTTAGTGTAAGATAGATCAACGCTACTAAACCAAGTACTAGCATAGCATGCACACTCGTCACCTTCATGCATATGTAGGAGGAATAGATCACATCAATATTATCATAGCAATAGTTAACTCCATAATCTACAAGAGATCATGATCATAGCATAAACCAAGTACTAACACGGTGCACGCACTGTCACCTTTACACACATGCAGGAGGAATAAACTACTTTAATAACACATCACTAGAGTAGCACATAGATAGTAGTGATACAAACATGCTGCAATCATAAAGAGATATAAATAAGCACCTCACTATGCCATTCAATGAGTAAGTATTCTCGTGAAATCTAGCCTAAGAGACCCACACGGTGCACACACTCGTCACCTTTACACACGTGGGACGAGGAGTCTCCGGAGATCACATAAGTAAAACTCACTTGACTAGCATAATGACATCTAGATTACAAGCATCATCATATGAATCTCAATCATGTAAGGCAGCTCATGAGATTATTGTATTGAAACACATAGGAGAGAGATGAACCACATAGCTACCGGTACAGCCCCGAGCCTCGATGGAGAACTACTCCCTCCTCATGGGAGCAGCAGCGGTGATGAAGATGGCGGTGGAGATGGCAGCGGTGTCGATGGAGAAGCCTTCCGGGGCACTTCCCCGCTCCGGCAGGGTGCCGGAACGAGATCCTGTCCCCCGGATCTTGGCTTCGCGATGGCGGCGGCTCCGGCAGGTTTCGTGGGTTTCGTCAATTGGTATCGGGTTTTCCGGTCCAGGGGCTTTATATAGGCGAAGAGGCGGCGCCGTGGGGTCGAAGGGCTGGCCAAACCCTAGGGGGCGCGGGCCCCCTAGGCCGCGCCGAGGCATGGTGTGGTGGGCTCCGTGCCCCCCTCCGGTCCCTCTCGTGTGTTCTGGATGCTTCCGGGGATTCTAAGATCTTTGGCGTTGATTTCGTCCGATTCCGAGAATATTTCGTTACTAGGATTTCGAAACCAAAAACAGCGAGAAAACAGGAACCGGCACTTCGGCATCTTGTTAATAGGTTAGTTCCAGAAAATGCACGAATATGACATAAAGTGTGCATAAAACATGTAGATAACATCAATAATGTGGCATGGAACACAAGAAATTATCGATACGTTGGAGACGTATCAACATGGTATTCTCTATCCATCGGATCCCGACAAACACAACATATAGCATTACAGATAGATGATCTTGATCATGTTAGGCAGCTCACAAGATCCAACAATGAAGCACAATGAGGAGAAGACAACCATCTAGCTACTGCTATGGACCCATAGTCCAGGGGTGAACTACTCACTCATCACTCCGGAGGCGACCATGGCGGTGTAGAGTCCTCCGGGAGATGAATCCCCTCCGGCAGGGTGCCGGAGGAGATCTCCAGAATCCCCCGAGATGGGATTGGCGGCGGCGGCGTCTCTGGAGGGTTTTCCGTATCGTGGTTCTTCGCATCGGGGTTTTCGCGACGGAGGCTTTAAGTAGGCGGAAGGGCAACGTGGGGGGCCACACGAGGGCCCCACACTATAGGTCGGCGCGGCCAGGGCTTGGGCCGCGCCGCCCTATAGTCTGGCCACCTCGTGGCCCCACTTCGTCTCCTCTTCGGTCTTCTGGAAGCTTCGTGGCAAAATAGGACCCTGGGTTTTGATTTCGTCCAATTCCGAGAATATTTCGTTACTAGGATTTCTGAAACCAAAAACAGCGAGAAAACGAGCAATCGGCTCTTCGGCATCTTGTTAATAGGTTAGTTCCAGAAAATGCACGAATATGACATAAAGTGTGCATAAAACATGTAGGTATCATCAACAATATGGCATGGAACATAAGAAATTATCGATACGTCGGAGACGTATCAGCATCCCCAAGCTTAGTTCTGCTCGTCCCGAGCAGGTAAAATGATAACAAAGATAATTTCTGAAGTGACATGCCATCATAACCTTGATCATACTATTTGTAAACATATGTAATGAATGCAGCGATCAAAACAATGGTAATGACATGAGTAAACAAGTGAATCATAAAGCAAAGACTTTTCATGAATAGTACTTCAAGACAAGCATCAATAAGTCTTGCATAAGAGTTAACTCATAAAGCAATAAATCAAAGTAATGGTATTGAAGCAACACAAAGGAAGATTAAGTTTCAGCGGTTGCTTTCAACTTGTAACATGTATATCTCATGGATAATTGTCAACATAGAGTAATATAACAAGTGCAATATGCAAGTATGTAGGAATCAATGCATAGTTCACACAAGTGTTTGCTTCTTGAGGTGGAGAGAGATAGGTGAACTGACTCAACATAAAAGTAAAAGAATGGTCCTTCAAAGAGGAAAGCATTGATTGCTATATTTGTGCTAGAGCTTTTATTTTGAAAACATGAAACAATTTTGTCAACGGTATTAATAAAGCATATGAGTTATGTAAATTATATCTTACAAGTTGCAAGCCTCATGCATAGTATACTAATAGTGCCCGCACCTTGTCCTAATTAGCTTGGACTACCGGATCATTGCAATACACATGTTTTAACCAAGTGTCACAATGGGGTACCTCCATGCCGCTCGTACAAAGGTCTAAGGAGAAAGCTCGCATTTTGGATTTCTCGCTTTTGATTATTCTCAACTTAGACATCCATACCGGGACAACATGGACAACAGATAATGGACTCCTCTTTAATGCATAAGCATGTGGCAACAATTATTATTCTCATATGAGATTGAGGATATATGTCCAAAACTGAAACTTCCACCATGAATCATGGCTTTAGTTAGCGGCCCAATGTTCTTCTCTAACAATATGCATGCTCCAACCATTAAGGTGGTAGATCTCTCTTACTTCGGACAAGACGGACATGCATAGCAACTCACATGATATTCAACAAAGAGTAGTTGATGGCGTCCCCAGAAGCATGGTTATCGCACAACAAGCAACTTAATAAGAGATAAAGTGCATAAGTACATATTCAATACCACAATAGTTTTAAGCTATTTGTCCCATGAGCTATATATCGTAAAGGTGAATGATGGAATTTTAAAGGTAGCACTCAAGCAATTTACTTTGGAATGGCGGATAAATACCAAGTAGTAGGTAGGTATGGTGGACACAAATGGCATAGTGGTTGGCTCAAGGATTTTGGATGCATGAGAAGTATTCCCTCTCGATACAAGGTTTAGGCTAGCAATGTTATTTGAAACAAACACAAGGATGAACGGTGCAGCAAAACTCACATAAAATACATATTGTAAACATTATAAGACTCTACACCGTCTTCCTTGTTGTTCAAAACTCAATACTAGATATTATCTAGACTCTAGAGAAACCAAATATGCAAACCAAATTAGCAAGCTCCAAGTGTTTCTTCATTAATGGGTGCAAAGTATATGATGCAAGAGCTTAAACATGAGCACAACAATTTCCAAGTATCAAATTATCCAAGACATTTTAGAGTTACTACATGTAGCATTTTCCAATTCCAACCATATAACAATTTAACGAAGAAGAAACTTCGCCATGAATACTATGAGTAGAGCCTAAGGACATACTTGTCCATATGCTACAGCGGAGCGTGTCTCTCTCCCACAAAGTGAATGCTAGGATCCATTTTATTCAAACAAAACAAAAACAAAAACAAACCGACGCTCCAAGCAAAGTGCATAAGATGTGACGGAATAAAAATATAGTTTCGGGGAGGAACCCGATAATGTTGTCGATGAAGAAGGGGATGCCTTGGGCATCCCCAAGCTTAGACGCTTGAATCTTCTTAGAATATGCAGGGGTGAACCACCGGGGCATCCCCAAGCTTAGAGCTTTCACTCTCCTTGATCATATTGCATCATACTCCTCTCTTGATCCTTGAAAACTTCCTCCACACCAAACTCGAAACAACTCATTAGAGGGTTAGTGCACAATAAAAATTAACATGTTCAGAGGTGACACAATCATTCTTAACACTTCTGGACATTGCATAAAGCTACTGGACATTAATGGATCAAAGAAATTCATCCAACATAGCAAAAGAGGCAATGCGAAATAAAAAGCAGAATCTGTCAAAACAGAACGGTCCGTAAAGATGGATTTTATTAGGGCACCAGACTTGCTCAAATGAAAATGCCCAAATTGAATGAAAGTTGCGTACATATCTGAGGATCACTCACGTAAATTGGCTTAATTTTATGAGTTACCTACAGAGAATTAGACCCAGATTCTTGACAGCAAAGAAATGCTGTTTCTGCGCGAGTAATCCAAATCTAGTATTTACTTTACTATCAAAGACTTTACTTGGCACAACAAAACTCAAAACTAAGATAAGGAGAGGTTGCTACAGTAGTAAACAACTTCCAAGACTCAAATATAAAACAAAAATACTGTAGTAAAAACATGGGTTGTCTCCCATAAGCGCTTTTCTTTAACGCCTTTCAGCTAGGCGCGGAAAGTGTATATCAAGTAACATCGAGAGACGAAGCATCAACATCATAATTTGTTCTAATAATAGAATCATAAGGTAACTTCATTCTCTTTCTAGGGAAGTGTTCCATACCTTTCTTGAGAGGAAATTGATATTTAATATTACCTTCCTTCATATCAATAGTAGCACCAACGGTTCGAAGAAAAGGTCTTCCCAATATAATGGGACAAGATGCATTGCATTCAATATCCAAGACAACAAAATCAACGGGGACAAGGTTATTGTTAACCATAATATGAACATTATCAACTCTCCCCAAAGGTTTCTTTTTAGCATTATCAGCGAGATTAACATCCAAATAACAATTTTTCAATGGTGGCAAGTCAAGCATATCATAGACTTTTTTAGGCATAACAGAAATACTTGCACCAAGATCACATAAAGCATTACAATCAAAATCTTTAACCCTCATTTTAATGATGGGCTCCCAACCATCTTCTAGCTTTCTAGGAATAGAAGTTTCAAGTTTTAGTTTCTCTTCTCTAGCTTTTATGAGAGCATTTGTAATATGTTTTGTGAAAGCCAAGTTTACGAGCGCTAGCATTGGGACTCTTAGCAAGTTTTTGTAAGAACTTTATAACTTCAGAGATGTGGCAATCATCAAAATCTAAATCATTACAATCTAAAGCAATGGGATTATCATCCCCAAGGTTGGAAAAAATTTCAGCGGTTTTATCACGAGACGGTTTCAGCGGTTTTAGCGAGTTTCGGGTAATTTTGCGCGCTTTGCACTAGGAGTAGAAACATTGCCAACACCAATTATTTTATCATTAATAGTAGGAGGTGCAGCAACATGTGAATCATTAGCATTGCTAGTGGTGGTAATAGTCCAAACTTTAGCTACATTTTTCTCTTTAGCTAGTTTTTCATTTTCTTCTCTATCCCACCTAGCACGCGATTCGGCCATTAATCTTATATTCTCATTAATTCTAACTTGGATGGCATTTGCTGTAGTAACAATTTTATTTTCAATATCCCTATTAGGCATAACTTTTGATTTCAAAAGATCAACATCGAAGGCAAGACTATCAACCTTAGAAGCAAGAATATCAATTTTATTGAGCTTTTCCTCAACAGATTTGTTAAAGGCGAGTTTGTGTACTAATAAATTCTTTAAGCATAGCTTCAAGTCCAGGGGGTGTATTCCTATTATTGTTGTAAGAATTCCCATAAGAATTAGCATAACCGTTACCATTATTATAAGGATATGGCCTATAGTTATTACTAGAATTGTTCCGATAAGCATTGTTGTTAAAATTATTATTTTTAATGAAGTTTACATCAACATGTTCTTCTTGGGCAACCAATGAAGTTAACAGAACATTATTAGGATCAACATTAGTCCTATCATTCGCAAGCATAGACATAATAGCATCAACCTTATCATTCAAGGAAGAGGATTCTTCAACAGAATTTACCTTCTTACCTTGTGGAGCTCTTTCCGTGTGCCATTCAGAGTAATTAACCATCATATTATCAAGGAGCTTTGTTGCTTCACCAAGAGTGATGGACATAAAGGTACCTCCAGCAGCTGAATCCAATAAATTCCGCGAAGAAAAATTTAGTCCTGCATAGAAGGTTTGGATGATCATCCAAGTAGTCAGTCCATGGGTTGGGCAATTTTTAACCAAAGATTTCATTCTTTCCCAAGCTTGAGCAACATGTTCATTATCCAATTGTTTAAAATTCATTATGCTACTCCTTAAAGATATAATTTTAGCAGGGGGATAATATATACCAATAAAAGCATCCTTGCATTTAGTCCAGGAATCAATACTATTCTTAGGCGAGAGATAGCAACCAATCTTTAGCTCTTCCTCTTAATGAGAAAGGAAACAATTTTAATTTAATAATGTCACCATCTACATCTTTATACTTTTGCATTTCACACAATTCAACAAAGTTATTAAGATGGGCAGCGAGCATCATCGGAACTAACACCGGAAAATTGCTCTCGCATAACAAGATTCGATAAAGCGAGGTTTAATTTCAAAGAATTCTGCTGTAGTAGCAGGTGGAGCAATAGGTGTGCATAGGAAATCATTATTATTTGTGCTAGTGAAGTCACACAACTTAGTATTTTCAGGGGTGGCCATTTTAGAAGTAGTAAATAAAGCAAACTAGATAAAGTAAATGCAAGTAAACTAATTTTTTTGTGTTTTTGATATAGAGTGCAAGACAGTAAATAAAGTAAAGCTAGCAACTAATTTTTTTGTGTTTTGATATAAGTGCAGCAAACAAAGTAGTAAATAAAACGAAGCAAGACAAAAGCAAAGTAAAGAGGTTGAGAAGTGGAGACTCCCCTTGCAGCGTGTCTTGATCTCCCCGGCAACGGCGCCAGAAAAAGAGCTTGATGGCATGTAACTCACACGTTCGTTGGGAACCCCAAGAGGAAGGTATGATGCGCACAGCAGCAAGTTTTCCCTCAGAAAGAAACCAAGGTTTATCGAACCAGGAGGAGCCAAGAAGCACGTTGAAGGTTGATGGCGGCGGGATGTAGTGCGGCGCAACACCGGGGATTCCGGCGCCAACGTGGAACCTGCACAACACAACCAAAGTACTTTGCCCCAACGAAACGAGTGAGGTTGTCAATCTCACCGAGCTTGCTGTAACAAAGGATTAACCGTATTGTGTGGAAGATGATTGTTTGCAAGAAAACAGTAAAAACAAGTATTGCAGACAGATTTGTATTTCAGTATTAAAGAATGGACCGGGGTCCACGGTTCACTAGAGGTGTCTCTCCCATAAGATAAAAGCATGTTGGGTGAACAAATTACAGTCGGGCAATTGACAAATAAAGAGGGCATAACAATGCACATACATGTCATGATAAATATAGTGAGATTTAATTGGGCATTACGACAAAGTACATAGACCGCCATCCAACTGCATCTATGCCTAAAAAGTCCACCTTCAGGTTATCGTCCGAACCCCTTCCAGTATTAAGTTGCTAAGCAACAGACAATTGCATTAAGTATGGTGCGTAATGTAATCAACAACTACATCCTCGGACATAGCATCAATGTTTTATCCCTAGTGACAACAGCACAACACAACCTTAGGGGTTTCTGTCACTCCCCCAGATATCAATGCAGGCATGAACCCACTATCGAGCATAAATACTCCCTCTTGGAGTTACTAGCATCAACTTGGCCAGAGCCTCTACTAATAACGGAGAGCATGCAAGATCATAAACAACACATAGGTAATAACTTCATAATTAACATAACATGGTATTCTCTATCCATCGGATCCCGACAAACACAACATATAGCATTACAGATAGATGATCTTGATCATGTTAGGCAGCTCACAAGATCCAACAATGAAGCACAATGAGGAGAAGACAACCATCTAGCTACTGCTATGGACCCATAGTCCAGGGGTGAACTACTCACTCATCACTCCGGAGGCGACCATGGCGGTGTAGAGTCCTCCGGGAGATGAATCCCCTCTCCGGCGAGGTGCGGGAGGAGATCTCCGAATCCCCCGAGATGGGATTGGCGGCGGCGGCGTCTCCGGAGGGTTTTCCGTATCGTGGTTCTTCGCATCGGGGTTTTCGCGACGGAGGCTTTAAGTAGGCGGAAGGGCAACGTGGGGGCCACACGAGGGCCCCACACTATAGGTCGGCGCGGCCGGGGCTTGGGCCGCGCCGCCCTATAGTCCGGCCACCTCGTGGCCCCACTTCGTCTCCTCTTCGGTCTTACGGAAGCTTCGTGGCAAAATAGGACCACGGGTTTTGATTTCGTCCAATTCCGAGAATATTTCGTTACTAGGATTTCTGAAACCAAAAACAGCAGAAAACAGCAACTGGCTCTTCGGCATCTTGTTAGTAGGTTAGTTCCAGAAAATGCACGAATATGACATAAAGTGTGCATAAAACATGTAGGTATCATCAACAATATGGCATGGAACATAAGAAATTATCGATACGTCGGAGACGTATCACCCGGCTGTGGTTGGGCCTGTAAAACTGATCCATTCGGAAAATACTTCGACTTCAAAACAGTAGCGCAAAGGGAATCAGGGACCTGAAGTATTCGCCAACCTTGGCGTGCCAACATTGCAATGTTAAAAAGATGGAGATCCTGAAACCTAGTCCACCGGCAATCTTGGCCCTAGTCATCCGTTCCCAGCCTATCCAATGGCATTTGTCCTTCCCATCTTGGTGGCTCCACCAGCTGTTGATCATGCTACTGATTTCATCACATAATTTCTTTGTGAGGTCAAAATATGACATGGAGGAATCGCCTGTGCAACTGCCTTAATCAATATCTCCTTCCCGGCCTTTGAAAGTAGCCTTTCTTTCCATCCTTGTATACGCCGCCACACCTTCTGCTTAAGATACTCAAACTCCTTGAACATATTTTCTCTAACCAGTGAACAATTTTTGAATCCGTCAACTTTATTTTATACGTAGTCTTATTAAAACCCGTGAATATTATTTTAAACTCCGAACATTTTCGTTGAATGCGTGAACTTTTTTTGAACATGTGAAAAGATTATAAATTTGTAAAGATTCTTTTTTACATATGTGGATTTTAACACATGAACAATTTGTTGAACCTCATGATTATTATTTAATATTCAAAACCAATTTTTTTTGTATGAAAACATTTGAAACGTCGTGAACATTTTTCAAAAAGTATGTGAACATTTTTTAATACGAAAGTAACATAAAAAGTAAAGAAATAAGAAAAAGGAAAATATAAATGAAAATCGAAAATTGAATATAAAATATAGAAGGAAAAATAAAAAGCGCAAAGATAAAATAAAGAATGAAAACATAAACAAAAAAATCCGGTAAAGAAAAGAGAGAGCGAAAACCAGAAAATAGCCAAGCAAAAAAACTGAGCAGCCCGACCAATCCACGCTCGAGAAAGGAACATGTAGACAGTAGCGATCAAATGGGCCCAGCCCATCGCCGAATCTCAGCGCTTGCAATGGACAGTGTATAGAATTCAACTAGTAAGTTGTACAACCCCTCAAACAAAAAACTAGTAAGTTGTACATTATTTTAATATCTAGTTTTCATTTTTTATTTATTTTGTATGCTATTTTACTTTTTCCTGTTTTTATATTAACTAGTTGAAATTATAAAGCATTACAAGCATTTCTTTCGACCTACATTAATATTCTAACTACACATGACATAATTTTAAAAAAGTTTTGGTAATTCTTTCCGGTCAATTTTTTTGGAAGCTAATCATGCATGAGCATTTTCTTAGACGATGTAACATATGTTCAGAAAATTCTTTTATATAATTTTGTGCAAGCAAATTTACAAATATCCAAATATCATAAACTGCAGCCACAAATTGCCCTTGGGGCGGCTCTCCCCTTCTTAATATGGATCCAAGCTCCCAGCATGCTTTTTTAGTGTCATTCTTTTGCATCTCAGTTTCGTACCATGACTTGGATGAAGAAGTAGTGGAACACTAAATTTGTACAAACTTGAACCAACCTCGAAGGTTACAAAAGTAGATTGAGCCACTTTTTTTTTTTTTTTTTTTTTTTTTTGCGAAAGTGTACATGCATATAAAGATCAACTCATACAGAGTACATGACACGCACACACACCACTAGAAACTACTACCACAGCTATCCTAACACATTTGCACAAACAACCCCAGCAAATAAAGACAATACAAAGAAGTCCATCTGGGGCTAATCTTCCACAGTGCGTCGTCTCCAACCACGGCCTCTCTTCCGCCATGCTCCTCCACTCCAAACTCCATTGCGGTAAAGAAGAGGAAAAAAAGACGTCACGCGTCTCAACCGCATACGCCATCGCCATCGAGGCTTTGAGAGCCGCAAGAATGCTCGTCCCGATGGACAGGAACTAAGGTATGGTTCCGGAACATCGGCCGGGACTCCGTCCCCGGCACCGCAGACCCACTCTTCACCACCACCACAAGGAGCCGGAGATGAAAGAGGGTGAAATATCAGGAGGACAAGGAAGAGCACAGCACCCTCCATAGAGCAGACTGAAACTCCACCAAAATCCGATGCAAAATACTCAAGCTGCTCCACCTCCCTTCTCCTCCCACCATGGTAGCAAAAGGGAGAAACAGGGCCGAAGCTTGAGCTTTATCGACGGAGGTCCCAGGCGGTGGTCCTCGCCGTCGCCTCCGGCTCCGACCACCGGAGCGCCGTGACGAGAAGACACACCACCGGCAAGGCCCGAATCCAGCTCAAAGGATTCAGTCCCCACCTCCCGGCAAGAAGCCGACGAGCAGCAAAACGCTGAAGACCGGCAGGCTGCCGAGACACACAAGTCCTACAACTACTGAGACTATTATTTACAGCCCTAGATCCGGCGCCTCTCCTATTCCATCTCCAGCCAGCAACTCCGGTAGGAGGGACATCGGATCGGCCCGGCCGGCAGCGGCCGACTCTCAACTGTGGCGAAACTGGGGGAGGCTTCGAGAGAAAGAAAAGTAGTCCCTTGATCTTCTCTTCCTGTGCAGATTGAGCCACTTAATAGCATAAAACCGCCGCTTGTAAATTGAAATTTATCAAAGATCAGCACTTTATGTTTGCGGAACATACCACCACATTTTTCCAAGTTTTTAGCAAAATATCACCACGTTTTTTTTAATAATTGACGCGGTTTTGACCCATTTGGTAGGGCTAATTTGCTAATGTGGAATGGGACCTATTTATCAATCCAATTAAGAAAAATAATAAAAAAACCCTTTTATCTCCTATCTCTCTCCCGGTTAACCCACTAGTCACTGCCGATTCGCCAACGAAGTCGCCACCATCTCTTAGGCCCCGTGGCTCCAATCTCCATCGAGGGTGTCGGACGTGGCGAGGAGCATGTGTCTAAAACTCCACAGTGATCGTGTCTCCAATATCCTTCCTTTCTCAGCTCGGTCCAAAAGTATGATGTGGACGTCTTCGAGTCGCCACCCTAGCTCAGACCTCCTCCCGGACTTCTCCATTTTCCTAGATTTCGCCCTCCCCCTACTGAAGCTCATTCGACTGCCAATTTCGAGAAGGACCGATGGCGGTATTGAGTTCTTCGTCGATTTCCTCCAACCGCTGTAGTTCCCCGTAGAGAACCAAGTTCCGCCTCCCTACACTGAAATATAGGGTCCATGTCTAAGGGTATTTTACCTTTAAACCTTTATGTTGGCTAATGATGACACCGGAGCTGAGGTGTGGACTAATGTTACTTGTGAGTGTCTACGCAGGTTTAAGTTCGCAAGTGTTGTTGGAAGGTGGTGGAAGGCCCCCCATTTTCTATACAAGAGAAGCACCAGTGTTTTGGCTTTTACTTCCCTTGATTTATATTTGACTTAATCGCAAACATCGCATTATTAAGAGGGGTGGGGTCGGATTCTCGGGGATGTTGTCAAATCCATATACAGACATACTACCACAATATACATCCATCACACTCTTTAGGTGGTTTTAGTTTTTGAAGAAATTTCTATTTGTGAAGGTTTTGGCGAAACCGCCGTAGAAATCCCCACCGGAATGTTTCGTCCCGCACCGAACTGCTTCGGTATATATATGCCGAGGCGCCGACGAAGGGATCTCCACCTTCTCCAACGTCTTTCACATCAACACCACGATGAAGAGGGAGTAGTCCACCCCTGGACTATTGGTTTGTGGGAGTAGTTTGATCTATTTCTCTCTTGTGATTTATAGATCTTAGTACCATATGAGCTGCCCAACATGATTATGGTCATATATGTAATTCATATGTGGTGGATCTTTATTCTATGATATTGTGATATAATACTGGAATCAATTTTGTGTAAGATATATTGATAGATGTATATTATGTACCCCGTTCTTAAGTATGGTTCTGATCCAACTTGTATACAAGAACATGTGTGTGAAGATGTGTGTATTATATGTAGTAGCATGGTTTTAATGATTGAATAGTGACAACAAATTCATGATCTATTATGGTTTTGACTTTTTCTTTGCTACCTCGCTAGGGATAAAGTGAATGCATGTGCTATGTTTATCACGTGACAAAAGTGATAACTTGTTTGTTCAAGGTAGCATATTTGATATTAAAATATCATGTTAAAATACTTATGACTATGCTCTGTTAATTCTTAATACAAGATTGCTTGGAGTTTTCCCTTTCTTGTGGAGTGTAAGAGAGATGTGTTGCATCATCTTTATGTTAGGACGTGATGCCCATATGAATGCTTATCAAATACATATTGAAGTTCCACTAGTATTATCTCATTGGTGGATTGTTATTATCCACTACAAATTTAAGAAAGTCGGATGACTGGATGATCACATGTATAGGTAAGCACGCTATGCCTACTCGATACATGTCTAACGCCGTTCACGCCGTTCACTACCGCGTTAAGGATGTATCCGATGCATATCACCACCAGCGACCATAAGATGGGGCCCCATCGTTAAGTTTTTTCCCTCTCAACCGCTTCTCACCTTATCACTTCCACGTTGACTGAAGAACCAAATCCTTCGGATTGCTATGTTTATCTTAGGCCAACGAAGCTATAGCCACGCTCTCCCAGTTTCCTCGCTGCTACGCTCGTGTGGCAGCCTGGACACGCCCACGACAGCAGCAGCGCACGCGCACGACCACCTCCATGCCACCGGATTTGGGCGCGGTAGGACAAATTAGTGCTTCCCCGCGTCCGTGACAGACCCGCTCTTCCGCAGCTGCTCCGCCGCCCTCCGTCGAGATGACCATGGCGGCCGACCGCGTCGAAGAGCCGTGCTTCTTGAGGAAGAGCTCCCACCGTTGCTGCTCTCCAATTGATGGGTGGAGCCGTGCGAGGCGAGCCCGGACACGGTCGCCCCGTTGAGGTGACGCCGGAGCGCCATGGAGTTGGAGTGTGCCTCTTGACTCCCTGCACGCCGTCACGACCCTAGACGAGCCGCCCCTACACTGCTCTCGTTCGAACCCATCGCAGGGAACTTCATGTCTGATGCCTATCCACATCAGCGCGTCATCAGCCCTCCTCCACCACCACGTGTCGCTGTCCTTCCTCCACGCGCGCGACGCCGTTCGTCCTCGATCGTTGCACATCGTCTACTGGCCGAAAGGCACCGTCCTCAACTGCCGCTTGATCCGAATCGCCTTTAAATTCGCTTGGACTAGACGTGAGAGAGAGAGAGGATACGGGAACTGGGGGCAGATATGGCGGAAATCAGGTAGGGCGGCAGCAGAAATCGACCCGGCTCCACGCAAGATGTGAGGACGAGTGTGGCAGCGCCCATTCCCCGCCGTCTCCAAGCTCACGGTGTCCACCATGGTCGTCTCCGTTGTACTCCAATTGACGACGGTTGCCCGTCGCTGCTCTCCAACGAAGTCCCAAACTGCCGGCCATCGGAGTTGCAGAGGGAGGTGAGGGTGGAGGCGACCTTCTCGGGTCGCCCCGTCCGATTCTGGAGTTGCCACGAATCCATACCATCGTCTCCAGTAGCATAGACAGAAAAGGAATCTCAATGTTGATCCAACGATAGTTAGACTATCCTCACGTATCTTTCTGATCACTGAATCCACTCTTTTAAAAAGAGAGTAGACAAGTGAACCCATGAACTCGGGTCCAACTTTAATCATAAGAAACACCTTTCCATTGTATTTATCTTAATTTCTATTTGCAGCAATATCTTAATCCGAAAATACAAAAATATTTTTTATTTACTTAATCACACACAAAACCAAAAACAACTATCTCTTTATTGCATTTACTTAGTTTATTTAGTTTGCTATACTTTTACTACATCTTTTATCTATAAACACTAATACAAAATCTTATGTTTGTTAACCACACGGTGGAGTTGGAGACATAAGGCAATTTCTTTACTTTACATGATTGCTATAAGAAGAGGAAAAGAGATAACTCTACACCATCAAGGCAATCCATTGTGAATTGCCATTAAGACATTTTCTGGCGCCGTTGCTAGGGAGTTAGCAGGTCTGCAGTTTTGGTGGGGCCCACGACATGGACAGGACTACAGTTTCCCGAGAGTTCGATATAAACCCTCAAGTCACCATCGTGGGTGAAAATTATTTGCTGACTACAACACTATGCTCTGGAGTCCCAATGTCATAAAGGCAATCAATCCATTATAAATTTCCATCAAGATATTTCCTGACGCCGTTGCCGGGGAGTTGCCCGAGCATCTCACAACTGCATCCTTATCAAGCTGGGAGTACAACAATTCCCACCGTGACTGCAAGACATTTTCTGGCGATCACTACTAGAGAAAGGCTTATAGCCGCACACCTTACCGCCGGCAAATACGATTTAAAGATGCCAGCGGTAATGCCTTCCAGGGGGTTTCAATTGGGCCTGGCCTTACCGCCGGCGATTTGGCCCAGAAGCGCCGGTGGTAGCGGGCTCTACCGCCGGCGAACACGAACCGAACATGCCAGGGGTAACGAGTGTCAGGGTAGGCCACCCAGCCCGCACTTACCGCCGGCGTTTGTGGACCGTAGGTGCCGACGGTAATAGGCCCTACCGCTGGCAATCGCGGCCAGTGCCAGATGGATTTCGCCGGGGCTAACCCCGCGGACCACCCTTTTCCTTTTGCCTAGCACGCGTCCAGCCCGTCGCTTGCTCCCCACCCCCACTCGATCCACTCCCACGCCCCTCCTTCTGCGTCGTCATTGCCAAATCCAAAACCCTAGCCCCGCCCCGCTCCCCATTGGAGAATGACCTACGCCTCCGCCCTAGCCGCCGCCGTCCTCGCCGCCGCCACGCCCCCGGCCGCCATCGCCCTCATCCGCTTCGTCTTCCCCTCCGAGCGACTCCCCTACTGGCTCCGCGTCGCCCTGGCCGAGGCCCCTCCGCTGGCCTCCCCCTCGCCTCCCCTCTCCTCGCCGCCCGCCTCGGCTCGGACCTCCACCTCCCTCTCCCTCTCCGCTCCACACCAGGGCCCCGGCGGCGGCCCCAGGAATCACGGCGTCAGCAACGGCGAGCCACCCGCAGGGAGCACGAGATGGCGGCCAAGTTCCCAGCGACGGTGGCCAAGACCCAGGCACGCCTCCGGCCACCTCCCTTCATCCGCGATCGCGTCCGCGATCGCGTCCTCGACCGCGTCCTCGACCTGAAGCCTCCCGCCCGCTAGTCCCCGCCGCCGGCCTTCCTCCTTCTGGGCCTCTACGTCCTCCAATCTGGTATGTGCTTACCGCGATGCTATATTTTATCTTTCTTTAGATAAATGTGTATAGGTCAGATGAAGTGCTGGTCTATTTTATGATCGATCTGTAAAGGGATCTGTAAATGAATATTCAGACAAGATATATGTAAGCCAGAATAACAACTTGCCAGCTTTAGTTAACAAAAGAGAGCAAATGTGATTACAAAAGAAAATTCTTACAAAAAATATTAACTAGCATCATAGTTGGACAAGAAGTGAGATGAAATTCAGAAGCACTTCTAGAACGAAAATGCATTTGGTTATGTAGGACATGTGTTGTCTTGTGTGTAGAACTCAACTTTATGTACTATAGAATTTCTGCAACATTAAACTTGGTTATCACTTCATTTATCGCTTTTGGCACACGCCATGCTTGGTTACTTCAAGAGATTTTACATACATATCGCCTTAGTAATGGTGAACTCTCTTGAAGTAACAGAGAACAACATACCAAGTGAAATTACTAAGGCGATATGGTGAACTCTCTTCTGCTACTTCCTTACTAGCATGCAGCTATTTTTTCTTTGTATACATGTTTATAGCAGATAGTGAACACTAGTACTCCCACTTCGTTCTATTACCACTTTGATTTGTTACCATTACATTTATTGCTCAAACTTGGTTAATTTCCCTCTTTTGAGGTTGAGTTTAATTTGCTAAATGCCTACAACACATGCATTGTATGTACTCCGAAAATGTTGCAGAATACTTAACCAGTTTTACATTACTTGTATTACTTCTAGCTTCACCCCTTGTTTGAATGATTGAATTGTATCACCTGCAGGCTATGTGGCCATGGGGTGGGAGTTGTATCCAAGGGCAGTGCCGAGCTCCAAGCGTGATTGAATTGTATCTTCGGCTGCTGGTGAGACCCATCTCCTCCTTTGTTACTAGCAGCACAAGTTTTGCATTCTTGCACAAGTTCTGTTAAATTGGGAACTCGTGAGCAATGTTCTGATTAATTAATTGCTACTGATAGCATGTCAAGACAACAAATTTACGACCATACGATCTTCTTTTACCTTACATGTTACAAGTTACAATATATGGCCTTCTTTTATCTAGTTTTCCATTGTTCAACTTCATTGGCGCTATATTTGTGTTTGTACTGTTACTAAAGGAATTATATTACTCGAAGTTTTCTTATAACACAACTGCATTGGTTCGTTCGACAATTATACCATTCTCAAGTAATGAGCTGGTACTGGAAATGCTGATATAACATAGAATTATATTCATTCGTTAAAGCACTGTATGATAGTGTGGTTCTCTGTGGTATTCGAAACTATGGTGTAGTGAAATCATATGGTTGATCTAGTATTTTGAGAAAAGGTTACTGCATCCGTCAGTGCTAGGTGTGGCTGGTACATCAGGTCCCATCTCCTAACCTTCAAATGACGACAACCTTTTAAGTGTCTGATGGAACGCTGAAAAAACTTGACGGTGGCCCTGTGACTTAACTGGAACAAGGTTTTGTTGTTATTGAAATGTGTCATGAGTATGATGTGCTTGGTTTTTAAGTTCCATCTATTGTTTTGAAAGCCACTAAATATAATTTCCACCCCTTTCGTGTGATCGATTTGCTAAGAATATGATTGTGAGATATATAATCATTGATTCTCTAATGTTAAATTGGTAATGGTAGAATATTGCTTGCTAGTGTCAATCTTTTTATTGCTTTGTGTTGGAGTAACTGCAATAAATTTAGTGCTTGTGTACACTGTAAAAAATGCGATTAGCTGAACTTGCTTAATAAAAATTTAGTATAGCGTCGTTCTGGTGGAGGAGTGCAATTTTGATCCAAACTTGGTGGTTTCATTCTCGCTGATGTTGTTTTGTTGCTTACACAGATTTCCTGCTGCTAGGGAGGCGTTGCTACTGCTGTTGGTCTTGGGGCGGCGAGGTGCCGAGCAAAGGAGGCGAGGAGGCGGGGGTGCGAGATACTCGGGACGATCGTCAACGAGATCCCGGGATGATCTACCGCGGTGCTTGCCGGAGGAGATCGGCGCGGTGCTGACCGGGGGCGAAGGAGGCTGCCGGGGTCGGTGATGGATCTGTGGGTTGAGGAGCTGCTGGGACGGTCATGGATCTGTGGGCGGAGGAGCTGTTGGGGACATATCGATTTTTTGTTTGTAAAATGAACATACAGAATGGCTGACGTGACTATTTGTGTTTTCATGTGTTCGAATGAAATCTAAAGTTTGATTACCGCTGGCGAATCACGAATATGCCAGTTTGATACCTGCCTTTTTTTTGTTTCCTGATTTACTTACCACTGGCATATTCGTGATTCGCCAGCGGTAATCCATGTTATCCCCGGCGAATAGGATAGGCGCTGGTGGTATCCTATTACCGCCGGCGAGTATGGGAAAGTGCCAGGGGTAATCTCATATTACCGCCGGCGAATACGAAAGCGCCGGGGGTAACCCCTTACCACCGGCGAGGTGATCGCCGGCGAATCCGAAAGTGCCGGCGGTAAGCCTTTTCAACTCGCCGGTGGTAAGCCTTTCCCTAGTAGTGGATGTCGTCTTCATCAAGCTAAGTGAGCACATCCTCTCGCAACTTCATCACCAACGGTGGGTGCAGGAGACGTTATTTGACGAACTCGATCGGACGGCTAGCGATCTAGGGTTCGAAAATTTGATCCTCGGGAGACGCTCAACGCTGTCTTTTTTTTTTTTTTTTTTTTTTTTTTTTGCTTTGAACGGTGTTCCTTTCTTTTTCAGTAGGGGGCTCTGAGTGGGACGTGCCACCCGGCTGGCACTAGCGCGAGCGAGGGATTTGGACAACATGGGACGTTGGGCGACAAGAGGGTGTCGGGTCCATGGGCAGTCCCATTCTGCCTGCCGCCTTGTCGGGTAGTCGGTCCAGGCCCATCAACGCGTGCCGGGCTGTGGGGCCTATCCACGTACCCCATTCGAACCTTCACCAATCACGCCCTATCTCTTTTTCCTCGGCCGATCCAGATTTGTGCACTGCAGACAGGCTTGGCGTATGTGCAAGACGGGATGTACCTAGCTGCTACTTCCGTGTCCCTCAAAAAGAAAAAGAAAAAGCTGCTACTTCCGTGTATGTAGAGCTGTGCAGATCAATAACTTTGAAGTGCACAAAGAAGCAAGAACCACAAACTCCATGAACCCTAATTATGGTAAATCTGTTACTCCCTCTCTCCACAAAAATGTGTCTTAACTTTATCTAAATTTACATTTTTTTCGATAAAGAGTATATATTAATATCGAAAGATACCAATTACACCCTACAGCAATGCAATACTCTAATGGTACTATGGATGCACACAACCAAAAAAGAAAAAAAACTAAGAGAAAAAAGTCCCGCTACGGTATTTTAGCTCTAGTAGCTTCAGTACATCCACCACCAAGACAACACCTGAACTCCAGTCTCTCCAAAAGCGATGCCTCGAAGAAGGGAACGGTGCACAAGCGTCGTCGTCGCTCGATCAAAAGATCTTAGGTTTTCACCCTGAAGATAGTCTTCACTCTCAAAACAATGCCTTCAACAAAACTATTGCTAGACACAACCAATTAAGGCCAGACCTTGGATTTTCACCCTGAAATATGAGACTATGAATTTCACATGTGTTGTCGCCCCCCACGTGCATACTGCTGCTGCGAAATCCAGAATACGAAGCAAGTCCCTCAACAACACCGAGACTCAAACCTCCATCGCTAGTCCTCCAATTTGGCCTTCATCATATTCTCCGCCTATGATTTCACCATGGACCAGAATGTCATCTGATGGTAACACAAAACAGAGATTCGCGCCGCTCCCTCCAGAACCAAATGGTCGGAATAAAAGCATAGGTGCGCATGACCGAATACCACCTGATCCAGCAAACTCCGGGCATAAGGTGCACTATTACATTCGCCGGTGGAGCCTTCCGAAACTCAACACTCCAGCCAAATCCTGAAGGACATGCAGCAAGTAGATCTTCGTCTTGGCGCGAGAGGAACCCTAGGACCGCCACCATTATTCAAACCACGCGAGCAGCCCCCACACCACCCACCGGCAACATGCAAGCTGCCACACCAAACCAACCAGCGGCCCAAAGGCAAGGCCAACAATGAGAATGGTGATGGCAGAGCAGGGTCAATCCCCGCCGGAATCGGCCCTACCACGCAGTGTAGATGACCGGGAGGCAGCACGGGAGAACCCGAAATCGAGATCTAGGGTTTTGACCAGCACCCAACCCGGCCTTGAACCTCCACCGCTGGTCATGGCGTCGGCGGAGAGGACCTCCACCACCTCCCCGACCATGGACGCTGCCAAGATCACTGCACGGAGACGCATCCGCCACCGCTACCATAGCAGCAATGGCAGCCATCCCTGACAACCCACCATTCCAGACCAACCATTCGGCGGCTGGGGCCGCCACCACTACGGCGAGGGCCGGCGGCAGCGGCGGCATGAAGGGCAGCGGTAGGGGGCTTTGGCGGTGGCGCAAGGAAACACCACTGGTGTCACCCTAGGGAGCGACAAGCAAGGGTACCGGTTCGTCTCTGTCGTCTAAATTTACATGTATATAAATATGTTTTAGGGCATAGATGCATATAGGAGTATATCTAGACTAAACCGATACATTATTTTATAGAGGGAGTATTATGTACCCCGATTGACCAGTGACCAGTCACCTCCTACGATAGGAGCTAGGAGCCTGGCCGGTGTTGCAGCCCATCTCCTAGTGTTGTCTTTTGACCTATAGATGTTGCCCCTCCCCGCCCCTCGTGGCGTCGCCACTGGTTCTTGCAAAGCTTGATGATAGGGGTGGTCATAGTCGAGGCTATGTATTTTGACCTCACATCTACGCACATCATCTAATTTTAGAGGCCTCACCAAGCCTCCCAACGACGAGCTAGGATCATAACCAACAAGACCCTCAAAATGCATCGTATGCGCGCCGCTGTAGAATCCACCGCCATCTTTTGCAAAGTCATATTCAGGAGGGATCAACACATTGGCATTGACAAACCTATCGTTGAATCCTCCACTAAGCTAGACAATGCCACTGCCGTGCGCCTATCCCTCATCATTCATCCACCGTCGAGACCTGCCGCCGTCGATGCGGTAGATGCCACACATCTCCACCTTTCTAACCATTCAACCTGGTGCTCCAAAAACGATGCCCCACATGAGGGAGAACGGTGCCGAACGTCACCATTGCTCGATCTGGGAGAACCAGATGTAGAGTTCCCCTAAAGCAACTAGAGCGAAGAGATGAGCTGCCATACCTTCTGACGTGGGCATTACCCTTCAGGTAACCGACATTGCCCTATCCCGTATTGTCTAGTTGGAGGCCCATAAAGGCACTTGGAGGGAAGATGGGCCACTCGGATGGCGCACCAGAAGATTCCTTGGCAGGCAAGAAAACGAGGCGGCCAAACAAGGAAAGATTAGATCTAAAACTACTGTAAACCTAGTCGTACTCGGTTAGACCTCTTGAGACCTGGCCTCCTATATAAAGGCCAGGAGAGGGGCTGCCGAGAAACACAATCAATCTTAGCAATCTAGGCCACCAAAAAGTCTAGAGCTAGGTCATCATAGCACTTAGCCTCTCGACGAGATCTCAGCCGAACTATTCGGCACCCCATTGTAACCCAATATCTTCATAATCAAGAACAGACATGCATGACGTAAGGGTTTTACCTCATCGAGGGCCCCGAACTCCGGGTAAATCGCTCTCCCCGCTTGTCTGTGAACCGATGTCTCGTGTCAGCTTGCAGGATTCCGTCAACCCTAAGCCCCAATCGGAGGGCATTGCCGAGGAGTACCCTCGACAATTGGCGCCGTCTGTGGGAAACCTGTCAGCACAAGATCGGACATCGGTAGAGCCCATCATGTCATCGGCGACTTCGTCAACACCATCATCACCAAAATCGGGGAGCCCGATTCGCTTCGGCTCCTATGAATTCACCCCGCACAGCGACTCGTCTCGCTCGACCTTCTCCGATCTGCAAGGCAACATGGAGATGACCTTCGGGAGCGTCCACTACAACGTCAACTCAGAAGGAATCCTTCGGCTGCTGGAGTCGCCCATCTCCGGATCAACGAGTCCAAGCGCGTCATCATCACTCGACCTTTCGGCTGGTCTGACCGGCTCGACGAGTTGGCCCGCACCCTCGACTCCCCGTTCGACGTCGTCCATGTCGGTTGGATCCGACAATCCCGCATCTTCGGAATTAACCTCGTACTACTGCTTGAACTGCGACACCAGGCACGGGCTGGGATCGAGCGACACAACGTTCATCTGCAATGCCCAGTATTCATCGGGAGAGGACAGCGTCGACAACATCGTCCGAGGTGTCACCCGAGGAGCGGCGCACCATCAAGTTTACGTTGCTAACAGGGGAGACGGAGATCGCACCCCCCGTTCCAGCAAGCGAGCTAGTTTTGAGAACAGCGCCAGCAACAACAACATCGACCACACCATCGCAGAGGAAGAGTGGGCAGCAGCCAAAGCAGCCGTGCTTAACAACACATCGCTCCCGGCAGGAACCACGGTTGGCACCCTCAATGCTTACCGCTCTATTTTGGAAAAAAACCGGGAACGATTATTCAAGGAACAAACCACCCTCAAGAGACGCCTATCTGCGGCAGACCGATCCAGCGAACGACGAAGAGGCTCGCAAGGAAGCGCCTCTCGAAGTACTCAAGGGGCAGGCAAGCATCGATCAAGACTATATAGGCTATCGGAAGACGATGCTAGAGAGATAACATCGAACCTGACCAAGTCCTTTATGACCACGGACACCGCGGGCATGCCACGGCCAAAAACCGTCGCGCAGAGCAACCGCCAACCTCGCCGCATACCTCATCAATCAGCGCCCTGAAGGTTCTATGGCTCAAGCCCACCGAGGTGCCCTAGAAAGTCTCGCAATATTGGGAGATAATCTAGTTCCGCGGAAGGAAAGGGCCACGTTGCAGGCTAGTGGCTCAAAGCATCATGCGAGAGATGCTCGGGACGAGATCACTCAGAGCAGGATCGACAAAGCAAGGCGACGACGCGCCGCCAGGGAGGAGTATGACAGTGATTCTTCGGATGAGAGTCAGGAGAACGACGGCGAGCTCAGGGGAGCCGATTGTTTAAGCTACAAAATCCGTGAGGCGATGCCACCCAGGAAGTTCAAACCCACCCCTACTAACGCCGCCAAATACGATGGGCAGCAGGAGCCAAGGTCCTGGATAGACGACTATCTGCAGACTGTGATTCTGCATAAGGGGAACCAGATAGCAGCAATGCAGTGCTTGCAGCTCTACCTAAAGGATTCAGCGCGAGCCTGGTTAAGGGGTCTGCCGAAGGGTTCCATCAAATCATGGGACGACCTAGTAGATGCTTTCGTTGCCAATTTCCAAGCAACATATAAAAGGCCCGTCGGGATCGAAGAGTTACGGCATTGCCAGCAAAAGCAGAAGGAATCAATGCGCGCATACATCGGGAGATTCACCAAACTCCTTGATGCGTGTAGTTGACACGTCCATTGGGAACCCCAAGAGGAAGGTGTGATGCGCACAGCGGCAAGTTTCCCTCAGTTAGAAACCAAGGTTTAATCGAACCAGTAGGAGTCAAGAAGCACGTTGAAGGTTGATGGCGGCGGGATGTAGTGCGGCGCAACACCGGAGATTCCGGCGCCAACGTGGAACCTGCACAACACAACCAAAGTACTTTGCCCCAACGAAACAGATGAGGTTGTCAATCTCACCGGCTTGCCGTAACAAAGGATTAACCGTATTGTGTGGAAGATGATTGTTTGCAGAGAAAACAAGTAAAAACAAGTATTGCAACGAGATTTGTATTTCAAGTATTAAAGAATGGACCGGGGTCCACAGCTCACTAGAGGTGTCTCTCCCATAAGATAAAAGCATGTTGGGTGAACAAATTACAATCGGGCAATTGACAAATAGAGAGAGCATAACAATGCACATACATGACATGATAAGTATAGTGAGATTTAATTGGGCATTACGACAAAGTACATAGACCGCCATCCAACCGCATCTATGCCTAAAAAGTCCACCTTCAGGTTATCGTCCGAACCCCTTCCAGTATTAAGTTGCAAAGCAACAGTACAATTGCATTAAGTATGGTGCGTAATGTAATCAACAACTACATCCTCGGATATAGCGCCAATGTTTTATCCCTAGTGGCAACAACGACAACACAACCTTAGAACTTTCGTCACTCGTCCTAGTGTCAATGCGGGCATGAACCCACTATCGAGCATAAGTACTCCCTCTTGGAGTTAAAAGTAAAAACTTGGCCGCAGCCTCTACTAGAAACAGAGAGCATGCAAGATCATAAACAACACATGTGTAATAACTTGATAATTAACATGACATGGTATTCTCTATCCATCGGATCCCGACAAACACAACATATAGAATTACGAGATAGATGATCTTGATCATGTTAGGCAGCTCACAAGATCCAACAATGAAGCACAATGAGGAGAAGACAACCATCTAGCTACTGCTATGGACCCATAGTCCAGGGGTGAACTACTCACTCATCACTCCGGAGGCGACCATGGCGGTGTAGAGTCCTCCGGGAGATGAATCCCCTCTCCGGCAGGGTGCCGGAGGAGATCTCCGTAATCCCCCGAGATGGGATCGCGGCGGCGGCGTCTCGCAAGGTTTTCCGTATCGTGGTTTTTCGCATCGGGGGTTTCGCGACGGAGGCTTTAAGTAGGCGGAAGGGCGTAGTCGGGGCTCGACGAGGGGGCCACACCATAGGGCGGCGCAGGCCCCCCGGGCCGCGCCGCCTTGTGGTGTCGCCACCTCGTGGCCCCACTTCGTGTGTTCTTCGGTCTTCCGGAAGCTCCGTGGAAAAATAGGCCCCCGGGTTTTCGTTTCGTCCAATTCCGAGAATATTTCGTTACTAGGATTTCGAAACCAAAAACAACGTAAAACAGAACCGGCACTTCGGCATCTTGTTAATAGGTTAGTTCCAGAAAATGCACGAATATGACATAAAGTGTGCATAAAACATGTAGGTATCATCAATAATATGGCATAGAACATAAGAAATTATCGATACGTCGGAGACGTATCACTCCTAAACGCTGCCGAAGACGTATCTGTCGACATAGAAATCGACGCCTTCAGCGATGGCATCCGACGTGAAAGCTACATAGAAGAACTCGGACGCAAAAAGTCAAAAACCATAACCAAGTTAATGGAAATCGCCAACAGCTGGGCTGATGGCGAGGACAACGTGCGAAAGCCGCGACAGCGCAGTGACGACGAGGACGACGACCAGCCGAAGCACGATTCGGGTGGTCGAAGGTCACAAGAGAAGGAAGAACCGCAGCTATGACGACAACAACCCGGTGGCTGCAGGATACTCCGATCGGCAGGACGACCGATATGACGATAGAAGAGACGATCGACAGGACGGCAATCGGAGCAACTCTGGAAACCGTGACAATTATAAACCACGGCAGCAGAGGACTCCCGAACTGCCCTACGCTGAGCAGATCAACGCTCCCTGTTACTTGCACTCGTATACCGATTCTAAGGACTGGCAAAACGAAGTCAAGCCATTTGCTCGTGGACCGTCGGCAGCTCATTGACATGCACAAACTCATCCAACGAGGAGGACAAGCAACCGCTACCACCACCACCACCACCTCCACCACAACATCGGGTCCAGCGAGCTCAACCTCACCAACCCAACGACGCATTCCCACCACCACGTGGGCGGATGAGTATGATCCACAGGACAGGAGTTTCAAGAAGAGAAATGAAGAAGCTCACTCGAGAAATCAACCCGGCGTAAAGCATCATGGCGAACATCCCTGAATATATGGAGTGGTCGTCTCGAATATTACATTCAGCCGAGCGGACCACCCGATGACCATACCGAAACCAGGACACGCGGCCTTAGTAGTCGAGGCGCAGGTCGGGGGATTCAAGATGAGCAAAGTCTTCATGGATGGTGGAAGCGGACTAAACCTGATATTTCTCGACACGATCAAGAGTATGGGGATCACCATGAGAATGCTAGAAGAATCGGACACCCGCTTTCATGGGATTCTACCTACTTCACCAGCGTACTCTCTTGGCAAAGTTTACCTGAACGTCGTCTTTGGCAAATCCGACAACTTCAGGAAGGAAAAGACCGAGTTTGAAGTCGTGAACTGGGAGTCGCTGACATAGGCATCCCCAATGGGCCTGCCGAAGATAGTACCCGGGGTTTACTGAAGGCCCACGACTCGAAGAATAAGAAGAATCGGAAGCCCAAGTTGATTATCATCAATAATATGGCATAGAACATAAGAAATTATCGATACGTCGGAGACGTATCAAGCATCCCCAAGCTTAGTTCTGCTCGTCCCGAGCAGGTAAAACGATAACAAAGATAATTTCCGAAGTGATATGCCATCATAACCTTGATCATACTATTTGTAAACATATGTAGTGAATGCAGCGATCAAAACAATGGTAATGACATGAGTAAACAAGTGAATCATATAGCAAAAACTTTTCATGAATAGTACTTCAAGACAAGCATCAATAAGTCTTGCATAAGAGTTAACTCATAAAGCAATAAATCAAAGTAAAGGCATTGAAGCAACACAAAGGAAGATTAAGTTTCAGCGGTTGCTTTCAACTTGTAACATGTATATCTCATGGATAATAGTCAACATAGAGTAATATAACAAGTACAATATGCAAGTATGTAGGAATCAATGCACAGCTTCACACAAGTGTTTGCTTCTTGAGGTGGAGAGAGATAGGTGAACCGACTCAACATAAAAGTAAAGAGAATGGTCCTTCAAAGAGGAAAGCATCGATTGCTATATTTGTGCTAGAGCTTTTATTTTGAAAACATGAAACAATTTTGTCAACGGTAGTAATAAAGCATATGAGTTATGTACATTATATCTTACAAGTTGCAAGTCTCATGCATAGTATACTAATAGTGCCCGCACCTTATCCTAATTAACTTGGACTACCGGATCTTTGCAATGCACATGTTTTGACCAAGTGTCACAATGGGGTACCTCCATGTCGCCCGTACAAAGGTCTAAGGAGAAAGCTCGCATTTTGGATTTCTCGCTTTTGATTATTCTCAACTTAGACATCCATACCGGGACAACATGGACAACAGATAATGGACTCCTCTTTAATGCATAAGCATGTGGCAACAATTATTATTCTCATATGAGATTGAGGATATATGTCCAAACGGAAACTTCCACCATGAATCATGGCTTTAGTTAGCGGCCCAAAGTTGTTCTCTAACAATATGCATGCTCCAACCATGAAGGTGGTAGATCTCTCTTGCTTCAGACAAGACGGACATGCATAGCAACTCACATGATATCCAACAAAGAATGGTTGATGGCATCCCCAGAAACATGGTTATCGCACAACAAGCAACTTAATAAGAGATAAAGTGCATAAGTACATATTCAATACTACAATAGTTTTTAAGCTATTTGTCCCATGAGCTATATATTGCAAAGGTGAATGATGGAATTTTAAAGGTAGCACTCAAGCAATTTACTTTGGAATGGCGGAGAAATACCATGTAGTAGGTAGGTATGGTGGACACAAATGACATAGTGGTTGGCTCAAGTATTTTGGATGCATGAGAAGTATTCCCTCTCGATACAAGGTTTAGGCTAGCAAGGTTATTTGAAACAAACACAAGGATGAACGGTACAGCAAAACTCACATAAAAGACATATGGTAAACATTATAAGACTCCATACCGTCTTCCTTGTTGTTCAAAACTCAATACTAGATGTTATCTAGACTCTAGAGAAACCAAATATGCAAACCAAATTAGCAAGCTCTAAGTATTTCTTCATTAATGGGTGCAAAGTATATGATGCAAGAGCTTAAACATGAGCACAACAATTGCCAAGTATCAAATTATCCAAGACATTTTAGAGTTACTACATGTATCATTTTCCAATTCCAACCATATAACAATTTAACGAAGATGAAACTTCGCCTTGAATACTATGAGTAGAACCTAAGGACATATTTGTCCATATGCAACAGCGGAGCGTGTCTCTCTCCCACAAAGTGAATGCTAGGATCCATTTTATTCAAACAAAACAAAAAAAACAAAAACAAACCGATGCTCCAAGCAAAGTGCATAAGATGTGGCCGAATAAAAATATAGTTTCAGGGGAGGAACCTGATAATGTTGTCGATGAAGAAGGGGATGCCTTGGGCATCCCCAAGCTTAGACGCTTGAGTCTTCTTAATATATGCAGGGGTGAACCACCGGGGCATCCCCAAGCTTAGAGCTTTCACTCTCCTTGATCATATTGCATCATACTCCTCTCTTGATCCTTGAAAACTTCCTCCACACCAAACTCGAAACAACTCATTAGAGGGTTAGTGCATAATAAAAATTCACATGTTCAGAGGTGACACAATCATTCTTAACACTTCTGGACATTGCATAAAGCTACCGGACATTAATGGATCAAAGAAATTCATCCAACATAGCAAAAGAGGCAATGCGAAATAAAAGACAGGATCTGTCAAAACAGAACAGTCCGTAAAGATGGATTTTATTAGGCCACCAGACTTGCTCAAAAGAAAATGCTCAAATTGAATGAAAGTTGCGTACATATCTGAGGATCATGCTCGTAAATTGGCGTAATTTTCTGAGCTACCTACAGGAGATAGACCCGGATTCGTGACAAAGAAAGAAATCCGGAACTGCGCAGTAATCCAAATCTAGTACTTACTTTTCTATCAAAGACTTTACTTGGCACAACAAAACATAAAACTAAGATAAGGAGAGGTTGCTACAGTAGTAAACAACTTCCAAGACACAAATATAAAACAAAAATACTGTAGTAAAAACATGGGTTGTCTCCCATAAGCGCTTTTCTTAACGCCTTTCAGCCTAGGCGCAGAAAGTGTTTCTCAAGTAACATCAAGAGACGAAGCATCAACATCATAATTTGTTCTAATGATAGAATCATAAGGTAACTTCATTCTCTTTCTAGGGAAGTGTTCCATACCTTTCTTGAGAGGAAATTGATATTTAATATTACCTTCCTTCATATCAATAGTAGCACCAACGGTTCGAAGAAAAGGTCTTCCCAATATAATGGGGCAAGATGCATTGCATTCAATATCCAAGACAACAAAATCAACGGGGACAAGGTTATTGTTAACCATAATATGAACATTTTCAACTCTCCCCAAAGGTTTCTTTTTAGCATTATCGGCGAGATTAACATCCAAATAACAGTTTTTCAATGGTGGCAAGTCAAGCATATCATAGACCTTTTTAGGCATAACAGAAATACTTGCACCAAGATCACATAAAGCATTACAATCAAAATCTTTGACTCTCATTTTAATGATGGGCTCCCAACCATCCTCTAGCTTTCTAGGAATAGAAGTTTCAAGTTTTAGTTTCTCTTCTCTAGCTTTTATGAGAGCATTTGTAATATGTTTTGTGAAAGCCAAATTTATAGCACTAGCATTGGGACTCTTAGCAAGTTTTTGCAAGAACTTTATAACTTCAGAGATGTGGCAATCATCGAAATCTAAATCATTACAATCTAAAGCAATGGGATTATCATCCCCAAGGTTGGAAAAAATTTCAGCAGTTTTATCACAGTACAGCTTCAGCTAGCTTTAGCAGCTTCAGGTAATTTTGCGCGCTTTGCACTAGGAGTAGAAGCATTGCCAACACCAATTATTTTACCATTAATAGTAGGAGGTGCAGCAACATATGAATCATTAGCATTGCTAGTGGTGGTAATAGTCCAAACTTTAGCTACATTTTCCTTTTTAGCTAGTTTTTCATTTTCTTCTCTATCCCACCTAGCACGCAGTTCAGCCATTAATCTTATATTCTCATTAATTCTAACTTGGATGGCATTTGCTGTAGTAACAATTTTATTTTCAATATCCCTATTAGGCATAACTTTCGATTTCAAAAGATCAACATCGTAGGCAAGACTATCAACTCTAGAAACAAGAATATCAATTTTATTGAGCTTTTCTTCAACAGATTTGTTAAAAGCAGTTTGTGTACTAATAAATTCTTTAAGCATGGCTTCAAGTCCAGGGGGTGTATTCCTATTATTGTTGTAAGAATTCCCATAAGAATTAGCATAACCGTTACCATTATTATAAGGATATGGCCTATAGTTATTACTAGAATTGTTCCGATAAGCATTGTTGTTGAAATTATTATTTTTAATGAAGTTTACATCAACATGTTCTTCTTGGGCAACCAATGAAGCTAGTGGAACATTATTAGGATCAACATTAGTCCTATCATTCGCAAGCATAGACATAATAGCATCAACCTTATCATTCAAGGAAGAGGATTCTTCAACTGAATTTACCTTCTTACCTTGTGGAGCTCTTTCCGTGTGCCATTCAGAGTAATTAACCATCATATTATCAAGGAGCTTTGTTGCTTCACCAAGAGTGATGGACATAAAGGTACCTCCAGCAGCTGAATCCAATAAATTCCGCGAAGAAAAATTTAGTCCCGCATAGAAGGTTTGGATGATCATCCAAGTAGTCAGTCCATGGGTTGGGCAATTTTTAACCGGAGATTTCATTCTTTCCCAAGCTTGAGCAACATGTTCATTATCTAATTGTTTAAAATTCATTATGCTACTCCTCAAAGATATAATTTTAGCAGGGGGATAATATCTACCAATAAAAGCATCCTTGCATTTAGTCCATGAATCAATACTATTCTTAGGCAGAGATAGCAACCAATCTTTAGCTCTTCCTCTTAATGAGAAAGGGAACAATTTTAATTTTATAATATCACCATCTACATCTTTATATTTTTGCATTTCACATAGTTCAACAAAATTATTGAGATGGGCAGCAGCATCATCGTAACTAACACCAGTAAAATTGCTCTCTCATGACAAGATTAAGTAAAGCAGGTTTAATTTCAAAGAATTCTGCTGTAGTAGCAGGTGGAGCAATAGGTGTGCATAGGAAATCATTATTATTTGTGCTAGTGAAGTCACACAACTTAGTATTTTCAGGGTTGGCCATTTTAGCAGTAGTAAATAAAGCAAACTAGATAAAGTAAATGCAAGTAAACTAATTTTTTGTGTGTTTTTGATATAGCAAACAAGACAGCAAATAAAGTAAAGCTAGCAACTAATTTTTTTGTGTTTTGATATAAGTGCAGCAAACAAAGTAGTAAGTAAAATAAAGCAAGACAAAAACAAAGTAAAGAGATTGAGAAGTGGAGACTCCCCTTGCAGCGTGTCTTGATCTCCCCGCAACGGCGCCGTAAATTTGCTTGATGCGTGTAGTTGACACGTCCGTTGGGAACCCCAAGAGGAAGGTGTGATGCGCACAGCGGCAAGTTTCCCTCAGTTAGAAACCAAGGTTTAATCGAACCAGTAGGGAGTCAAGAAGCACGTTGAAGGTTGATGGCGGCGGGATGTAGTGCGGCGCAACACCAGAGATTCCGGCGCCAACGTGGAACCTGCACAACACAACCAAAGTACTTTGCCCCAACGAAACAGTGAGGTTGTCAATCTCACCGGCTTGCTGTAACAAAGGATTAACCGTATTGTGTGGAAGATGATTGTTTGCAGAGAAAACAAGAAAAAACAAGTATTGCAGCAGATTTTTATTTCAGTATTAAAGAATGGACCGGGGTCCACAGTTCACTAGAGGTGTCTCTCCCATAAGATAAAAGCATGTTGGGTGAACAAATTACAATCGGGCAATTGACAAATAGAGAGAGCATAACAATGCACATACATGACATGATAAGTATAGTGAGATTTAATTGGGCATTACGACAAAGTACATAGACCGCCATCCAACCGCATCTATGTCTAAAAAGTCCACCTTCAGAGTTATCGTCCGAACCCCTTCCAGTATTAAGTTGCAAAGCAACAGACAATTGCATTAAGTATGGTGCGTAATGTAATCAACAACTACATCCTCGGACATAGCGCCAATGTTTTATCCCTAGTGGCAACAAGCACAACACAACCTTAGAACTTTCTCACATCGTCCCATGTGTCAATGCAGGCATGAACCCACTATCGAGCATAAGTACTCCCTCTTGGAGTTAAAAGTAAAAACTTGGCCATAGCCTCTACTAGAAACGGAGAGCATGCAAGATCATAAACAACACATGTGTAATAACTTGATAATTAACATGACATGGTATTCTCTATCCATCGGATCCCGACAAACACAACATATAGAATTACAGTATAGATGATCTTGATCATGTTAGGCAGCTCACAAGATCCAACAATGAAGCACAATGAGGAGAAGACAACCATCTAGCTACCGCTATGGACCCATAGTCCAGGGGTGAACTACTCACTCATCACTCCGGAGGCGACCATGGCGGTGTAGAGTCCTCCGGGAGATGAATCCCCTCTCCGGCAGGGTGCCGGAGGAGATCTCCGTAATCCCCCGAGATGGGATCGGCGGCGGCGTCTCGCAAGGTTTTCCGTATCGTGGTTTTTCGCATCGGGGGTTTCGCGACGGAGGCTTTAAGTAGGCGGAAGGGCGCAGTCGGGGGCCCGACGAGGGGGCCACACCATAGGGCGGCGCGGGCCCCCCGGGCCGCGCCGCCTTGTGGTGTCGCCACCTCGTGGCCCCACTTCGTGTGTTCTTCGGTCTTCCGGAAGCTCCGTGGAAAAATAGGCCCCCGGGTTTTCGTTTCGTCCAATTCCGAGAATATTTCGTTACTAGGATTTCTGAAACCAAAAACAGCAGAAAACATGAACCGGCACTTCGGCATCTTGTTAATAGGTTAGTTCCGTAAAATGCACGAATATGACATAAAGTGTGCATAAAACATGTAGGTATCATCAATAATATGGCATAGAACATAAGAAATTATCGATACGTCGGAGACGTATCACTCCTAAACGCTGCCGAAGACGTATCTGTCGACATAGAAATCGACGCCTTCAGCGATGGCATCCGACGTGAAAGCTACATAGAAGAACTCGGACGCAAAAAGTCAAAAACCATAACCGAGTTAATGGAAATCGCCAACAGCTGGGCTGATGGCGAGGACAACGTGCGAAAGCCGCGACAGCGCAGTGACGACGAGGACGACGACCAGCCGAAGCACGATTCGGGTGGTCGAAGGTCACAAGAGAAGGAAGAACCGCAGCTATGACGACAACAACCTGGTGACTGCAGGATACTCCGATCGGCAGGACGACCGATATGACGATAGAAGAGACGATCGACAGGACGGCAATCGGAGCAACTCTGGAAACCGTGACAATTATAAACCACGGCAGCAGAGGACTCCCGAACTGCCCTACGCTGAGCAGATCAACGCTCCCTGTTACTTGCACTCGTATACCGATTCTAAGGACGGCAAAACAAAGTCAAGCCATTTGCTCAGGGACTGTCGGCAGTTCATTGACATGCACAAACTCATCCAGCAGGGAGGACAGCAACTGCTACCACCACCACCACCACCTCCACCACAACATCAGGTCCAGCAGGCTCAACCTCACCAACCCAACGACGCATTCCCACCACCACGTGGGCAGATGAGTATGATCCACAGGACAGGAGTTTCAAGAAGAGAAATGAAGAAGCTCACTCGAGAAATCAACTCGGCGTAAAGCATCATGGCGAACATCCCCGAATATATCGAGTGGTCGTCTCCGTAATATTACATGCAGCCGAGCAGACCACCCGATGACCATACCGAAACCAGGACACGCGGCCTTAGTAGTCGAGGCGCAGGTCGGGGGATTCAAGATGAGCAAAGTCTTCATGGATGGTGGAAGCGGACTAAACCCGATATTTCTCGACACGATCAAGAGTATGGGGATCACCATGAGAATGCTAGAAGAATCGGACACCCGCTTTCATGGGATTCTACCTACTTCACCGCCGTACTCTCTTGGCAAAGTTTACTCGAACGTCGTCTTTGGCAAATCCGACAACTTCGGGAAGGAAAAGACCGAGTTTGAAGTCGTGAACTGGGAGTCGCTGACATAGGCATCCCCAATGGGCCTGCCGAAGATAGTACCCGGGGTTTACTGAAGGCCCACGACTCGAAGAATAAGAAGAATCGGAAGCCCAAGTTGATATTAAGGAAATTTAGAGTTGTATTAGGAGATGATGTTTGTAATCTTGCGGGATGAGTTGGAAACCCTCCCGGACTCTATAACTTGTACAATACGAATCCCTCGGCTCCACCTCCTATATAAGGGGGAGTCGAGGGACAAAGAACGCATCGAATCATTGTCTCTCAAACCCTAGTTTTCATAATCGTCGAGTACTTTTCGGCTGAAACCTTCGAGATCTACTTGCCCTCTACTTCCAACTAAACCCTAGTCTACAACACGTAGGCATTGACAAGTTAATCCCTTGTCAATTGGCGCCGACCGTGGGGATTAGAGGAGTCAAGGATCTGATCTCGATGGCACGTTCAAGATCGTCGACTTCATCAACTGCAAGCAACGCGATGGATCGAGGTAAACAGATCGCAACTAGTCCTGTCGATTTTGTTCCCCACCCGCCCTCCCGTTTGGATGCATATGCGTATCTGGAGGAGCCTATGGAGATGACGTTCGGAAGATTCCACTTTCGCGTCGAGAAAGAGGGAGCGTATCGTCTCGAAATTCCGATCTCGTCGGAATTGTCGGCGGTCGATTCCGATTTTTCGAACTCAACATCGTCAATCGAGTCAGGCGAAGAGGAGACTTCATCGCCACGCTTCATCAGCACCAGGGCAAGTGAAAAGCTCGCCAAGATCTTCAGCGACATGTCCTTCGAGTCATCCGCGGACTCCTATATAAGCGATGACTCGAGCAGTGTCGACAACTTTAACTTCATCGACAAATCCACTACAGTGGGCAAGGTCTTCACCAATCTTTATGATGGTGTCACCAAACATAGCACAGATCTGAATACAAAATACCATCAGATTTATGCCATCGGAGAGCCAAGCCGTGATCAGGAGGAAACATCAGAGACTTTCGACGATTTGGGAAATCCATACGTCGATCCCTCTGATTTACGACGAGGTCTAGGCAACAAATATGTCGGACCTGAGCCTCGTGATAGAGTTCAACTCCCGCAAGCAGCATGGGATAGAGACGCAAGAGCTATGGACGGCTCAGAACCAATGGCCACAACAGCCACACCAGAAGAGTTGCAAGCATATCAATATAGGCTCGCACGAGCTGCAAGGGAGTTAGAAAAACAGACAGCTGCTCTGAACAGAAGAAAGGAGGCAGCCTCCGCATCAAGCAGGCGAAGAGCGGAGTTAAGTCGACAATCTGGAACTTCGGGAGATAGCCACAGGGAAGCTCGGAACAGAGCAAGATCAAGACTGCAAAACATACCTGAAGGAGAAAGAGAGCACTTAGTTCAAAACCTCGACATGTCTTTTATGTCGATAGACACGAGAGGGAACATCATCTCCAAGACACCGTAAGCCGGGTATATGGCGACACGTGCCTTTATCCTTGCATCCAGGCCACCTCCTGGAGATCCAAGGGAGGCACTGTACAACATGGCAATGGCAGGAGTCGGAGCCATGGGAACGGCGTTTGCATCAACACCTCCCGAAGGAACAGCAAGGCAAAATAGTCCACGACCTGCAGCAGCAGCAGCAGCTCCTGAAAATGCTGAAAATGCCGTATTGTCTATACTCGGGAGGCCAGCTTATGCCAAGTTCATGGCTGTACCGCACTACGCATACCTCAAGCTGAAAATGCCTGGGAGCAACGGGACTAACATTACAGTCTATGGAAGTTTCTCACGCTCGGACAATTGTGATCGAGACTTTCAGAGGATTGCTGCAAAGTTTGGACTGCGGCAGGAACTTACTGATCTTCCTTCGAAGTCATCATCACGCGATACTAAGGAAGAAGAACGCGTCAGAGGAGCAAAGAAGAAGCCAGCCGACCTCGCCCTTGAAGCTTCGGCAGCACAAACTTCTGCAGATAAAGCTTCGGCAGAAAAAGCTTCGGCAGCTGATGGCGCAGAAGACTTAGGAGACGGCAAGACACTAGCAACCATCGTCCAGGCTCCTGGTGAAATCAACAACGCTTCGGTAACCACTAACATGGTGACCAAGCCAGAAGATGAGAAGAACCCCTTCATTGCTTAAGCAATTTACTAGCGTTTAGTTTCTCCCTTTACTTTCAGCAGGGCCCCTCGTTTTTCGCCCTTTAGCCTCGTGTTTACTTTGTTAATGAGAAATTAATCCCTTGATAAGCATTACAATGATTCAGAGCATCTAAACCGCACCATCGTAAACCTTGCCTACGCCTTTCGGTGAGCAACGGTGTAATGTAATATGCGGCAAACGACCATGCTCCGAAAAAGCCTCTACGAGTGCTAAAAGGATGCAAGATAAACAAGGACACTAACCTTTCCCTTTGCTATAGATGCCTCTACGAGTGCCAAAAATAGCAAGAGTTTGGAAATACACATAAATACAACCCACGTTCGATATTTTACTTATGGAAATATCAAAGAACAACGGGCTCATCGACAGATTCACTGCACCCGAAAAATTCGGGAGTGACTGTCGAAGCATACATCGGTTGAAAGCAAAGTTGTGCATACAACGGGTTTAGCAAAACCCGCAACACGAGCTGATCACTCAAATGATTTGCTGACCAACGAATACACATACATCTAAACGAGCAATTAAGATGCTCCTTCAAAAATTGCCAACGGCACCAACATGGTAAAAATATATATACATGTATCTACCTCGGCTAAAACAATCCAAACACCTGGATGAAGTAGCCAAAATACCCATTTACAAAGACAAACTTAACCCTGAATTACCCTTGCAGAATGTCTTTCTCTTCAGGTACCTTTGAGTCCTTTTCTAACCTATCGACAGTTACATTGGACGACAGTACAACCTTCGGATACAGTGTCTCCAAATCACCAGTTGCGTTGGCGATAGACAGCAAATTTGCTGAGGGATACCGTGCAAGGACGAGGGCAAGCATAAACCTAGATCCCACAAACACCTGGGCACGTACCAGGCTCTTGACCTTCTTGGCATTGCTGAATTCTGACATTAACGTCAACAGGGTGGGAGGAACTGAGTTCAAAGGAAACATTGTCTTCCATATAACTCTTAGTCCTTTGTAACACTTGTCGAAGAAGTGGTGGACTTGCTCGACCCGATCTTGGAACTGAGCAACAGCCGAAGCTTTCGAGTGCTCCCTCCAGAAAATTTCGTCGGCTGATGACAGCTGGGTTAATGCGTGCACACGCTCGTGAATCCGCTTGTTCTCTTCCGCACGGTTCAAATCTATGTCTGGCAAAGACATCAATGGAAGATCAGGCAATGCGTTTTCAACAAAAGAGTAATGAAATCAAAGACAAGGGAACTTACAGTTTAAACTATCGGTGGCCTTATGCAGTTCAGTAAGAGCGTAGCGCTCTACGTCGGCTGCAATTTCGCCCTTTTTCTTGATAATGGCGGCCAAGGCATAGGTGCTGCGCAGGTCCTTTTCCAACTGTGTGATCCGATCCTTCATACGTTGCACTCGATCATCTTCAGAAAGAGCACCCGAGGAATCATCAACAAATGAAGGCACTGGGAACACCTGCAAGGAAAGACGTCAAAAGCGTGACAGATCGATTCGCTTCAACATCAGAAGGTACTCCCATCGGGAGAGTACACGCAGAAGTATCATAACAAAGAGTGTGCTAGCAACATTGCTAGCACAAAAGTTTATTAACAGAAGTTATCTGACAGAACACTGTTTCACACTAGTTCAAAGAAAAGCTTGTTACAAAGATCAAATGGCTTGGGTTTGAGTCGATAAACTAGGGCCGGCCGATGTTTTCTTTGATGACACCAGCTCGAGGAGCTGGCGCGCACACTTAAGAGCCGATATCTTGAAGATGCTTAAATCAACAAGTTGCCCATCCTGATCTTTCGGCAGCTCCTTAGACATTTCTTCAATGTTAGCCTTAAAGCCGTGACCCATCATAAGTTGGAAGGCAAGGAGGGCACCATAGGTACGCGAGGTGCGTTTGAATACCTCGATAACCTCCTTGGTGTCAACCGCGAAGGCGTCGATCAGCTGCCCCAGAGTTCTGGTTTGATTGATCTTGGGGAAGATCATCGAGTGCATCAGCGCTAAGGCACCTTTTCCCTTTTCAAGAAGCTCCCGCGTAAGCTGGTGGGAGGCGAGAGTCATCGACACACCATTTGCCGGAGAATTGTTTGGAACTTTGTCCAAGGCATTGGCGGGGATGTTGGCAGCTTCTGCAAGAAAATGAAATGAAAAAGGTCGTTGACAAAGGATCGAGCCCATAAGTGCGATAATCAAACAGAGGTATACAAAGGAGATTACCAAGTAAAGCTAAGGAAGACTGACGAAGGAGTTCATCCTTCTCAGCCGCCCGAGCTTCGGCAGCCAGCCTGGTTGCCTCCTCTTCTCTCGGCTTCTCCCTCGCCTTGCCCAGTTCCTCCTTCGGGGAGTCGACTTCTCGGCGGGCCTCGGCAGCTATCTTGACCGCACCGTCCAACTTCGAGGAGGAAGATTCAACTTCCTTCCGCAGCTCGAACCTTCTCTCGCCTCCGGAGAAGTGTATTGGGAAGCAAAGGCCTCCAAAGAGGAGATAACTCCTCGCAAGTCCTAAAGGAAAAAGGATATTCGATGAAGAATCATTAAGCAAGATACGCATCAGAAAAGTTCATGTTGTAATCGAAAAAGACTAACAGAAGGAGGAGTCCTGGCGGCGGCAGTTGAAGGAGCATCTTTCCCTTTAGAAAGGGAGGAAGCTGTCGATACCTGAGCTACGGGGGCTGCTTTAGGAACCGACGCTTCGGAAGCAGCAACGTCCGGCGGAGCAGCCCCGGACTTGGCCTTCTTAGACGGCGGCTCGACAAAACCTTCGTCACTATGAAAGGACATGATTGACCAAAAATTATGAAAGGAATGCAAGAAATAAAAAGGCAAAATATGACTTTGAGGTGCTTACATATCGAAGAGATCGTCTTCATCGGCAAAAGCCGCCGGTCGATCTCTTCACGGGCGAAGCCCTGGTCTCCTCCACAGCTGCATTAACAAAGGTATCACGATCAGCGTCATCATCACGCATTGATCCCTCTGTGTCGCAAGCGTTGTCGGCTGAGGAAGGAAGATCAGTGTGGGCAGCTTCTGAATTTATCTGGTCATTATGTTCACTCTCTGGGCTTGTGGGCCCGACAGTGTGAAAGTCCACAGGGATTGAGGAGCCTCTTCGCTCAGAAGTATCATTTGGCGAATCACGCAAGTCGCCCGAAACTATGGGGATCTACCGAAAAAAGGAGCAAATGAGAACAGCGGAAATTATATCGACTGAGAGGAATCAGCGTAGTAAAAGCATAAGGAGAAAAAATTTTATTATTACCTCTGACAGTGGATGATCAGCATCGAGAGGAGTGTAGGAAGATATCAATGGAATTGAGTCTTCTTGAATAAAGAGAGTAAGGCGACAGACTTCATCTAGCAGCTCCTTTTCCGACAGTTCAGTAACATTGATCCTGGTCTCATCTTTTGGACCCGTATACAACCACATTGGACGAACTCTTGCCATGACTGGTTGGACCCGACGTTTCAGGAACACCGCTGCTACCTCTGTACCGATCATGGTTTGACCATCGGCCTCTTTGATTCGAAGGAATTTGGCGAATAATTCGTCGGCTGCTGCCCTTTCATTGGGAGAAAGAATGTTCTTCCAGGAATCTTTCGGCTTAGCCTCAAGGACGTCGGCAAAGCAAGGAAGCTGGGACTCGTTTGTCAAAGAATCTTTGGCATAAAACCATTTCAGTCTCCATCCTTGCACAGATTCTCTCATTGGGAAACTGAAATAGTTAACCTCCGAGCGAGCCACGAACCCCACGCCACCAATGACGAAGGACCCGTTGCTACTGTTGTACCTCTTAACGTAGAAGATCTTCTTCCATAACCCGAAAGGAGGCTCAATGCCCAAAAATGCCTCGCAGAGGGTGATAAACACAGCAACGTGAAGGATCGAGTTGGGATTGAGTTGCCATAGTTGGATTTCATAAGTCCGTAGAAGGCGAAGAAGGAACTCATGGGCAGGAAGCGAAAGACCCCGATATAGGGATGATAGGAACACCAAGGAAAAACCAGCAGGGGGATTGGGCCGAGAAATCGCACCTGGAAGTATCACGTTCCCCTCGTCGGGGGAGACTAATCCAAGGCTTCGGGCCCTCTTCTCATCACGCTTTGTGATGGAGGACGCTAGCCAATCTCCTGGCTTAGCTATTGGGCCTGGCGGCGCCGGCGGCGCCGGAGCTGGAGGAGGAGCGTCTGAAGAACTCTTCTTTGGAAGAGTGGAGGAAGATTTGGCGGCGGCGCCACCGGTCGTGGAGCTGCCGGCGGCAGTAAGGTTCTTCTTCTTCACCATTGTAAGATCTGGGGAAGATTGAAGAAGCGGTGGTGGCGGCGCAGCAGTTACGAAAGGAAGAAGAAAGAGAAAGGCAAAAGCAGATGTGTGAGAAGATTAGGGATTTTTCGTCCTTTGAAGATCTTAAGAGGAGAAGAACTGCGTGGGCACGTGTCGTTTATGCCAGTTTGTCAAGTGGACCTCTTTTCGATTGATGGTTGCGGGAATCGAGGAGACGCCTTGGTAACTGTGCGAGAAGGGCGGAAATTGCTTGAAAATAGGACCAGACAGGGAGAAAATGGGCCCGGCGGGTCGCGTCTTGTCAGTCAAAATCAAGACGTCGGTAAAACGTCATCAATGACGTCATGAAGAATGCTTGAAGCACTCGAAGGAATAAAAAGCTATCGGATGGTGAACTTGAGACTGCACAGATTGCGAAGCATCTGCGCTTAGACTCGGGGGCTACTCCCATCGGGAGCGCTGGCGCGCACCCGATAGATTGAGGACTCGAAGAAAAAACGAAGAAAAAGGAGGATTGCTCAGCCTGAGTCTACGCACGGATTACAAGCATCCGTACCTAGACTCGGGGGCTACTCCCATCGGGAGCGCTGAACGCGCACCCGACAGAACTTTTTTGCACTCCAGGATCATGCCCGGGGACTTGATTCTGTGTAGGGTAACGTTGTTTTGCCATCGGCAGTTAACAAACAAAAGTTGGGCACGTTACTTATCATCCCTTGAATGCGGAAAATATATCGGATGACCGATGAAGACTTGCGGAAAAACTTTGGCAGAGTAAAAATGTTCGAGTGGTACAACTTGAGTCTACGCACGGATTGCAAGCATCCGTACCTAGACTCGGGGGCTACTCCCATCGGGAGCGCTGACGCGCACCCGACAGAAGAAGATGATGCTGATTCAAGATGAACAAAGGCAATCAAGGAGAAGAGCATCAGAAGAAGACATGCTTTAGTCCCCACCCGAACCATGTTCGGCTGGACACTCGGGGGCTACTGACGTGGGCATTACCCTTCGGGTAACCGACATTGCCATATCCCGTATTGTCTAGTTGGAGGCCCATAAAGGCACTTGGAGGGAAGACGGGCCACTCGGATGGCGCACCAGAAGATTCCTTGGCAGGCAAGATAACGAGGCGGCCGAACAAGGAAAGATTAGATCTAAAACTACTGTAAACCTAGTCGTACTCGGTTAGACCTCTTGAGACCTGGCCTCCTATATAAAGGCCAGGAGAGGGGCTGCCGAGAAACACAATCAATCTTAGCAATCTAGGCCACCAAAAAGTCTAGAGCTAGGTCATCATAGCATTTAGCCTCTCGACGAGATCTCAGCCGAACTATTCGGCACCCCATTGTAACCCAATATCTTCATAATCAAGAACGAGACAGGCAGGACGTAAGGGTTTTACCTCATCGAGGGCCCCGAACCTGGGTAAATCGCTCTCCCCGCTTGTCTGTGAACCGATGTCTCGTGTCAGCTTGCAGGATTCCGTCAACCCTAAGCCCCAATCGGAGGGCATTGCCGAGGAGTACCCTCGACACCTTCCCTTCCTTGTTGCTGACAATCGACACACCAGATCAGGCCGGACCCAACTGAAGTAGACACAATGCCATAGCCCCTCCATAGCCAACCAAATTCTCAACGAGCAGTAATGGGGGGAAGGGAGCGTCCCACCCCACAACGGTGAGCCGATGTAGGAGCACGGGCCGTCAAGGTGCTGCAACCAAGACCACTAATCACGGTTGGAGGAGCACCTAAGCTGTGCCGCCGGGCCGAGTCATCCCCACCAAGATCTTCACAACCCCTAGGGCGCAAGCTGCTCGAAGGAAGGCCTTGCCGCCGCCGTCATCCAATTGGGCTTCACCAGACGATGTTAGGAGGCGGGCTGTGTGGATCGAGGAGAACCAATGAAGACGATCTAGGTTTCCCGCTGCCCACCGCTGAGGCGATGCTGGCTGCATGCTTCGATCGATGCACATTCGTGGACACGACTCCTATCGTTGTGAGTATAGTTTTGGACTAAAAGGACGACAAAAAATTATGAAAATGATCGACCAATTGTTATCAACTGCTTTGCACATGCCCTACGTATCGGTTGATCAATATTTAGGGAGCTCGTTTCGTTGATTTGTCCCGTTGCGCGAGCTTAATTAGCTAGCTCGAATCGTACGGGTGAGGATTAGTGGTGGCCAATTTGTCTTGCAATGATCTGGCAACCGAGCTAGTTAATCAGTCGGTCCACACATGGGCGTGCCGGCCATGCCATTGCCATGCCATGCCATGGACAAGAACAAGGTACGTACGTGGCCGTCCGGTGCATGTGAGTAGCTCCACATCATAGGTTGTCGTGGCGCGCCTGCATGTCTCCGACAAGAGATCATGCACGTCGGTATATCCCAGCTAGCTGATTGCTCCCCGGCCGGTGCATCTCATCCGACTGCGTCCACATGGCATGTCTACTCCAGCTCTCTTTTGTCCACGCCTTACAAATCACAAGTCGTAAGTCACAACTACTTCGGCACGCGGCTGCTCATCACCTTCTCATGGAGAGCGAACGGTCTGAACGATGTCCCTCTCTTCGTGGCCGCCTTTTTTTTTTGTTGCCATTTTGCATCTCTTAGTGTTGGCACTCGGAAGGTGTGTTTGGTTTAATGGCTCTTAGTTGGCTAGGGATAGCCACTTTTTTGGTGGTTGCTCTATGTTTCGTTTAAGGACGAGAAAGGTTGGGATAGTCAGAGATTCTCAAAATGCTTCCCTAAAAGTTGGTTAAGCTAGTCCGGCAAAAAGTGGCAGATGAGGGCAGCCCTCGAAAAAACACCGCTGTCGACCTTTTTCCCTCCGTCTCTCATCCTCAATGACGTCAGTGGCAGATCAAGCGACGCCAAGGGGCGCTTCTAGGGTGGCGGCGGTGCCTAGACAGGGCCCATTTCTTCCCTATCTCCTCTCAGCTTTCTCCCTTCGTCTCCCAGGCTGGTATCTTGGCTAGCCAATTTTCTTCTGCACACATGAAACCCTCCTACCCAACCAAACAAGAAAAATGGCTATCCATAGCCAGGTGGCTCGGGATGCCCTCATCTCCCAAATCATGTCCCTGGAACCAAACACACGTCTACTGTCACTTGCCCCACTCCTCTCCTTGTCTACTCGCATCTAGTTTTACATGGATTTATCCATTGTGGCAAAGCATAGATGTCGCGTCAACAAGGGCCATCTCTCTAATTAGGCATATCGGCCCGATTTCATGCGAAGTCGGTAGGTGCCACTGTGCCAGTCTTCTCATCCATGCCAGTAGGGTGGGAAGTCAGTTTTAACCGAATGTTTGTTTCGTTTTCTTTTTTGGTTTTCAGTAATAGAGGTCATGAGAAATTTCTTCTGCCTCACCGATTCTCCTACTTCCTCCTCGCCTCGCAGCTCGCATTGTGGTTCTTGTCCCGTGAACTAACTCGCTAGCGAACACACTTTAGATTCCGGATTCCGCTCCTTGCATTACTAGACTTTAACACTCCATTTCTTATATTTCATCTTGCTTCTCCTCCAGCCTTTACTGCCATCTCTTCCTCGATGCTCCTGCCTCGTGTTATCGCCTCAACTATATATCAACCAGGGTAAGTCTCATCTTCTTCCCATTTCACCCATTCATTGGGCACAATGTGAGCTTTGCAATTCCATCTCTACCTGTGTTCCTCCTTGGTTCGCCTCACCGACTCTTCTACTTCCCCCTCGCCTCGCAGTGTGCGGTGCTCGTTATGTGTACTAACTCGCTAAGAGCATCTCCAGCCGCGTCCTCCAAACCGCGCCGGATTGAGCGTTGGGGACGTGTTTTGTTCGTGCCGCGTTTAGGGGACGTCGCTCCCCAGCCGCGTCCCCCATACGCCTCCCCCAAACATTTAAAATACTTTTTTTGGCATTTTTATTTCAATTTTCACAAACTAATAAATAATTGGGAACGTGGTTTACACGAAGACACAGTTGGAACATGGTTTTCCACAAACTAATACATAGTTTGAACCATGGTGGACACAAATATAAAATTTTGCAAAAAAACTAAACCTAACTAGGCCGTGCATCGAATGTTTCCTGTGTTCGCTGCTAAGAAAGAACACTCGTGGGCACACCGATCACCCAAGCTCGGAAAATCCAGCGGGAGGATGGTGCCCTTGTTGGTTCTACCGATGAGGCGAACATCCAGAAACTTCCGTGCACGTATTCGCTGCGAAGAAACAACACTCTTCATCATCAGTCGTCCTCCTCGTCGGTGTTGTCGTCGTGGTAGTCCCGGCGGTAGCGCGTCTCGTCGAAGACATTGACGCTCATGTCCCTATCGCCGAAGTAGGCGAACAGGAGGATGAAGCCGGCTTCGAGGCTGTGGTGGCGCGCGAACTTCTCCTAGCCGATGTTGAGGTACATCTTGCCGCGCGCGTCGTAGATCACGTCGACGATCCACCGGTAGTAGCCGCACGCAGCCTCCCGCAGATGCATCGTGCGCGGGCGGTCGTCGCCGGCGACATAGTCGGCGAAGGAGTCCGGCAGCCTCTGGATGCCGCGCGGGTCGCCCTTGAGGACGAGGACGAACTCGAACAACACGTCCGGCTCCACGTCCATCTCCGACGATGAAGCCGACGGCGTGGGAGGCGACGGCGAGCGTTCAGCTCTGCCGCGGCCACGACCACGACCACGGCCGTGAGGTCGGCCTCCGCCTCTACCAGACATAGCGTCGAGTCTTGTTGAGATGGTGGCGGCTAGGGTTTGGGAGAGAGGCGTTAGGGTTTGTGTGTGAGAGGGACGATGAGAGGCGGCCCTTTTATAGGCCGGAGGGAGGCGGAGGAGCGGTGGCGCTCATTAACGCCGGCACGCAGAGCTAGGCGCGACGGGACGCGTCGCTGCGCCTCTGCGGGAACTGCACCATCGCTGCGGGAACTGCACCGTCGCTGCAAAGCCAATAACTTCCGTCGCGAGGTAGGTGACGGTTAGGTTAGAATTTATTGTGCCGCTGACGGGTCGGCCCCGCCACTCCCCGCCTCGCTTTTCGGTGTGTCCGGCGTCCCCAGAGCGTCCCCTGTGGGACGGGGACGGGCTCGGGGTGCCGGACACCGTATCGAGACGTGCCGGACAAAATTCGGAACGTTTTTTTTGATCCGGCGCGCCCCACTTTGGGGACACTTTGGGAACGCGACTGGAGATGCTGTAACAGCCACTCTTTTTAGATTTCACTGCCTTGTGTGCATCACCGTACACATGCGCATGTCATGGGCGTTACAAAATAATTTTCTTACATTCGTACGGCCGGGCCAGCTTGGCCAAGGCGGAGGCGTGCAACTCAGCTGAGCCGGCCGGCCAGTCGACAGGCGCACCTGACCTGTCCCTCCCGCCGGACACACCAACACATGCGCTAGCTCACGCACCACAGCTCCATCGATCGACGTACCCACTCCACCTATAATCAATCATTAACCATTAATCTCCACACATAATCTTGTCAGAGCTACTTGGATCTCTCTCCTTGTCTCTTATCGTCTTCCTCAACCCCCATCACTCACTCAATGAGCTATAGCTAGCTGTTCCTCTCCTACCTTCTTCTTCTTACCTGCACCAGCCGCAAGCTCTAGCTCTTTTCCTTATATATAAAGGCCAGAGCTTTGTGAAATCCCTCCCTGGCCTCCTACCTCACTTCTTCTTCTTTCCATCCGGCGAGAGATATACTACTACCAGTACCAGCAATGGGGTTCCCGGTGGTGTACTCGGAGATGCCGAGGCTGCTGCTCCACCTCCTCTTCCTGCTCGGACACCTCCGCCGCGTCTCCTCCTGGCTGCTCCGCCTCGCCGGAGCCGACGTCGTCGACTACTACCAAACCACCACCTTCGATGCCTTCCCCGACGACAACCACTACCACGAGCCTGCAGCCAGCTGCGCCGGTGGCCTGGAGCTGGAGGAGCACTCCCCGGCCGTGCGCTTCGACGAGCTCTCCTCCGGCGTCGCCGACACGCCGCTGCCGGAGGGCTGCGCGGTGTGCCTCGGCGACTTCCACGGCGCCGCCAGTGTGCGCCGGCCGCGCGGGTGCCGCCACGTGTTCCACCGCGGCTGCCTCGACCGCTGGGCCGCGCACGGCCATCGCACCTGCCCGCTCTGCCGGGCGCCGCTCCTCCCGCCAGAGCAGCCAGCACCGGCGTCTCTGTTTGGTCCCGTTCTCCTGCCCATGCCGATGCCGCTCCCGGCATCGTGATTTGTTCCCACTCCCAGCAAGTTCGTTCATGCATGGTGCAGCTTGCATAATTCCGCGGTTGGTTCTTGCAAATCCTGAGGAGAGGGTTTCGAATCTACCGCTCCGGTTTGGGCTCTTACGGAAAAGAGCTCCGGGAAGAAGATCACACAGGTCAGGTGACAGGCCAAGGAGGCCACGGCGGAAAGGTTTCGAAGTATTTTCCGATTGCCCCCTCGCTTGAAGAAATTATAGCAGGACAGTCCCTAGGGAAGGGGACTAGTTCATGGTTTGAGATTTGGTTAATTCAGATTACACTCAATTGCTTTTGCTCTCTAAAGCAAAATCAATACGAGAAGAAGAGAATGCCCTATACAGGTTTACTTTAGGGAAGTAAATAGATGACTTTTTGTTAAGCTGTTACTAGTACTTTTTTTCCTTATGAAATTTTCCATGTCAATGGGTTAGAGCATCTCTAACAACCCCCTAAATAGCCGAAAACCAATAATAACCGCTAGTTTACGGGTTCGATTCGAAAAGCGGCGCAGATCACTCACCATAATGAGCCAAAAATAAAAAAGTTTTCAAGCCGAGACCGAAAATCCAACTCGGCATGTATTTGTAGGGGTTCAACGAGCAAACTGAACGCGGCCCGAAAGCAACCCCTAGTTTGCGCGCGATGGAAATTTCACCTCCTTCCAATCGCCACTGTCGTCGCCTATCTGCGTGCCCTCACCATTCTCTGCACTACCGTCATCCGATCTCGGCAGCATGAATCTCA